>NW_026882471.1:0-42050 GCF_032173495.1 Musca vetustissima
GCACGTACACACTTCTTTGACTTCTGCTGTTAATTATTCGGTTTTCGGTGACCGAGAGCAAGCAAGCGAACGAACGTACGACCAAGAGAGAGAGGGAGATGCGAGGAACAAAAAAAACACAATCCTCTTATTGAGGCATTTGTTTTTTCGTCGTCGACGTCGTCTTCTTCTTCTAACTAACGAAAATCTGTTTTCTTTTCCATGTTTTTTTTTTCTTTTTAATTTATATTTCTTATTTGTTGGAAATTATTTTTTTAGCATATATATTTTAGAAAAAAATTGTTTTTCTCTTTTTTTCTTATTCTTTGAAAAAAATTGTTGTACAACACAACCAACCGACGACCGCACTAATTCACTTTTCGAAACGCCATACTACTGTGTTGAACTAGGGTTTGTGTCAATCGGCTATCGGTTTCTTGTGTGAAGGCGGCGTTTGTTTTAATCGACGAATGACTCTGTACGTGTTGACGGCGTTATTCAAATTAATAACAACGCAGTCAATCATTGGGAAATGATAACAGGGAAACTAGGAAACGGTGTGAATCCATGAAAAAAGGGTGAACTGCCATGTTGAGAAAATTATTTGTAAATTATAAAATAATAAAGACAAACCATGGCAGAAGAAATTTTTTATAGGGTAATATTTTCATCAAGAAAAAACAAGCTTCTTATGCATTCTGATGACATAAATTAAGAATAGATTTTTTGTGAACAACTTAATTTACAGTGTGTCAAGAATCAGTTTACACATTAAAGAAATAACAGATTTTTTTTTTCAATTTTGTTGGTAATAAACCATGGGGTACAATTATACAAGGTAGCTGCAATACTCAGCTGATTTCATTGTATCGTAATACTCCGGTCAAGTTCGATATGACATTTTTTGACTTATGTAAAACGACCCAGCAGGAAATTTTTAAACACATGATAAGTGAAATAAAAAATTCGATAAAACAATTTGAGTTTTACAATATATTAAAAAATACGATTTATTAAAAATTACGATATATTAAAAATTAACCGCCGTAAAAACTAAATGTCAAACGTCTCACAAAATGGTGTTGTATTTTTTTTTCTTGTTCCCTATATATTGTAAAGCTCAAAATGTATTATTTTATTTTTTGTTTCAAATATAATTTGTACAAAATGTTCGTGATTGGTCGTTCAGCTATTACGCGCTTAAAAAAAACATATTTACCTGATTCTGTTGGTCAAATTTTATCGCATTTTAACCTACCGTTTGTTAAAGGTAGTCCAAAAGCCACAATAAACGTGACCAAAATGACTGCTTGCCAACGTGGCTGATGGTGAGGTAATAACCTCCGATCAGCCGATTTAGAAGTCGACCACTGTTTCTTGCTCGGAAAGGCAATTGGTGAACCTCACACCCTTCCCAATGTTCGATCAAAGGCATGTAAATTTAAATTATCCCTTTAAGAAAACTTCCAGCTTTTCATTAAAAATACATCTTGGTCTTCTTTATCCCGTTTAAACTCTTTTAACCCTTCTATAAGAAGATCTCAAGTTCTACGGTAATAATATATCGATCTATTCTATAAGAAGACATCCAGAACTTCTATAATAAATGCTATAAAGCTTATAGAAGACTTCCAGGCATGCGATTTAACCCGAGAATCCAGTGGTTGGAGATTCAAGATTGCCTTCAAGGCTGCTTGTGGTGTGCTTCTTAGCGCTCCGGTTATCAGGATCGACGCCAATCGCTCTAAGGTACTCATTTTAGCCAGCAGTATCTTCTTGTTGACCCCACCATACAAGGCAACCATATGTAAGAATGGGGAGTCCAACCGTCACATACATCCACTGATATCTCTTTTTAGTCCAAAACTCTTCTTGCAGGAGTAGAGTGCTATTAGTCCTTTATTTCTCAACATTCCTTTTCCACGTTAGTTTGTGGTCGAGGATTGCACCAAGGTATTTTGCTTCTAAGGAAACGCCTAAGGATGGGTATCGAAAATTTGTGATCTTGCATTTCCAACTGAAGAGTAACATTGCTGTCTTCGTGGGGTTTACGCCAAGACCATTGGCTGAATAGTCGGCAGAAACTTCCCACCGACTAGCAAGACTACATCATCAGCATAGGTTACATGGGGGTCTACGAGTCTTACTCGGCCAATGTCTGTCTCCTCAGCCCATTGTGTAAAAGCAATAGGGCTGCTACGACAACCTTTACTTTAATGTGGTCAAGTTTCAGAAGTATCTCGCTTATCACCAGAAGCCATAGAAGAGGAGATAGTACTCCTCCTGTTGTGTTGTGCCTCTGTGACAGATTTCATCACGGAATTCTCTCCAATGGATATTTCTGCTTTCCAGGATAATGATAATTCTGCTTTTCAGGATTCTATCAATCCAATCCGTTAGGAGGGAGGGGAATACCTAAACTATTGAGAGCAGAATGTATAGCCTCCGGCTTCACATTATTGAAGGCTCAATCTATGATACAATGATTCAAGGTAGGCCATAGCAACTTGTAAATTACAATTTTTTCTTACTGTGACTTGTTATGCCAAAGTCATAGACAAAATGTGTTACTGTGTGTGTAATGTTATAAAAAATAGAGCAAAATATATTCGAAAATCGATTTGTTTGAAGAAGAATTTTACAACATTTGTAAGAAGAAATGTATAACTCCATTCACTCCTCGCGTTTTTGTTAAATTTTTAAAAATATGTCAAATGAACAGAACGGCTTGTTGCATTTGGTTTCATTTATTCTGACATTATTGTCCGTAAGGTGTAGGTGTATTTTCTCTTTTCTGATAAAAGCTATCCTACTTTGTATAATTGTTTAATGTCGAGAAACGCAGCAAATGTATAAACGGGGAGATTCCACATTCTTCCCGATATGTCCAAACACCTCCACTGATTTGCCTTTGATGTAGGCATGCTGGGTGTTGCAAATTTTATTGTGGTTGATAGTATTAAGAAAATAGTAAAAATTAGTATATTATTGCAGTAAGGGAATAGACTAAAATTTGAAAAGTTTTACCAATTTTTGAGTGCGGGAATATATCAATTAATGGACCATATAAATATATATAGTTCTTGCAATATATTCTACATACCATGACGAATGATTTTTTTTAAATGTTTAATTTCATATTTTTCACAAAAAACCCCTCACACAGACACTGAACATACCCCATTGAATATTTGGTGTGGCCAAGCCACTTCATTCCCCACTACGCTTTTGCTTTGTCTCATGCCATTTGAAAGAAAAGATCAAAATTGGGCAGCACTCTACAACATTGGAACGTTTTTCTCTGGCGACAGCACCGGCGGCTGGTAAATGTCAGAGGCAAAAGAAACATCATAACAACATCATCATCATCCAAATCACCATTACGAAGTCGGGTTCTTTGCGGTACAAAAATTTTATTGCCCTTGCAAATAGATAGAGATTAAACGAACAAAAATACACTTTCTCTTATTATTATTATAGAAAAGGAATAACCACAACAACTAGAGAAAAATGAACGCAATTTCTGGACTTGTTAAGGATACATTGCCAAATTATTTGTCGAGTTTGCCAATTCCCGATAGTTTTGGTGGATGGTTCAAATTGTCGTGTAAGTACAAAAGAACACTTTCCTAATAATTACAAATTGCATTGTAATTGCACTTTTTCTTTGCAGAATTAGATTAAAAACTGGTTAAGTTTTTTTAGTAATATTGAAATCCCAAACATCTTTTTTATTGGTAGCTTGTTATCTTTATTGTTTTTTTTTTTCGGGTGTTTTTATCAAAACGTGCAGTACTTTAGTATTAATTCAATTACCTTTCGGATGTCAACCTCCTTATCGTTGTAGTTGTTGTTGTTCTTGTATGCAAAAACTTAGTATATTTGTAGATTATGCAACAAACAAATTTTTTTGCCAACTTTGGAACTAAATTTTCGTTGTTGTTTTTTGTGGCCCATTTCATTCTGGTTCGTGCGTGAGCTTTCTTTGTTGTTGCCATTGTACAACTTGTTGTTGTAATATAAATGTATAGGTGTATATATTATTTATTTTTGTTCACATAAATATTTATAATTTTTTTTTTAGTTTTGTTGTACTTTTTTTGTTGTTTTTTTTTATTGTTGTCTTTTTGTTATTGACCCCCTTTTCCATTGGTTTAATTATAACCTATTCTAAATTGTTTTCATCTCATTCTGGCTGATAAGATAATAGGGATATTGTTTATTTTTTAACCAAATTTTTTAATTAAATTTTCTCAACAAAAAGCCCAAAATTATAGATATAAAAAATGTGGACAATAATGCCGTTTCATTGGCTTTGTATCTATCTTACATCATGTGATTATGGAAATATAGGGACATGTTTGGTTTTGTTTTATATATGAAACACACATAAATAATTTGTTGTTGTTGGTATGAATAGTTTTTTTTCAAAGTAGTGTTGTTGTAATAAATTAGTATTTAATGACCTTATTTGAATTATACGCCTTTGTAAAGGGTGATCCATTTTGAGGTTCCCCTTTTTACAACCACCAACAAAAGTGGAAGGTGTAAAAAAAGGGACTTATAGAGGCGAGGATTTTTAAAATATTTTTTTCTAACAACGTTACCTATAATTCGACGGGGCGTACAGAAAAATTCAACTTCCCCACTTTTTTAAAATTTTGTGTACGGCCGTATTACCCAAATACGTCGAATCCATATCTTCAAGCGAATAATACAAACCGCAAAACAAAGTTGAAAATTTATTAAATTTATCCAAATATTTTATGTTCACATTCGAAATTTCATATTTTCTGAATGTTTTGATTTTATTTTCACCAAAAGAAAAATACAAAAAATACGTTCTGTCAAAGTTGAAAATTTTCAACTTGAAATTTTGTATTTTTGGCTCGACGTAAATCGGTAACATTCATATAAATACATGTATTCTACTTTTGTGGTGAAAAACGTCGAACGAGCTAGTCGAATTTTAGGTAAGGCTGTAAGGAACTATAAATTTTTTCTAAGAACCTATAGAGGCGTGGATTTTTAAAATAAATTTTTCTAAGAAACTATAAATTTTTTCTAAGAACCAATAGAGGCGTGGATCACGAAAATAATTTTTTCTAAGAACCTATAGAGGCGTGGATCTCGAAAATAATTTTTATCTAAGGACGTACAGAGGGGTCTAAGGATCACCTATAGAGGCGTGGAATTTTTAAAATAATTTTTCTAAGGACCTATAGAGGCGACCTATATATTTTTTCTAAGGATGTATAAAGGCGTGGAATTTAAAAATAATTTTTTTCTAAGGATGTATAGTAGCGTGGATTTGTAAAATAATTTTTCTAATGACTTATATAATTTTTTCTAAGGACCTATAGAGGCGTGGATTTTTTAAATAATTTTTTCTAAGAACCGATATAATTTTTTCTAAGGATGTATAGAGGTGTCGATTTAGAAACTAATTTTTTCTAAGGACCTATAGAGGAGTGGATTTTAAAAATAATTTTTTCTACGTTCCTATAGAGGCGTGGAGTTTTTAAATAATTTTTTCTAAGGACCTATAAAGGCGTAGATTTGTAAAGTAATTTTTTTCTAAGGACCTATAGGGGCGTGGGTTTTTAACATAATTTTTTCTAAGTACGACGATTTTTAAATTAGGATTTTTAATGGTGCTATAGAGGCTGGATTTTTAACATAATTTTTTTTTCTAAGACCCTATAGAGGCGTAGAATTTAAAAATATTTTTTTCTAAGGCTTGGATTTTTAACTTAGGGTTTTTGAAGATGCTATAGAGGCTGGATTTTTAAAATTATTTATTTTCTAAGACCCTATAGAGGCGTGGAATTTAAAAATAATTTTTTCTAAGGACCTATAGAGGCGTGGATTTTTAAATTAGGGTTTTTAAAGGTGCTATAGAGGCTGGATTTTTAAAATAATTTTTCCTAAGAACGTATTTTTAAAAGAATATTTTTTGTGAGCCTATAGAGGAGTGGTGTTTCAAAAAAATAATTTTTGTGGACCTATAGTGGCGTGGATTTGTAAAAGAATATTTTTTGTGGTCCTATAGAGGCGTGGATTTGTAAAAGAATATTTTTTTGTGGACCTATAGAGGCGTGGATTTGTAAAAGAATATTTTTTGTGGTGTGGATTTGTAAAGAGATATCTCTTGTTGACCTCTAGAGGCGTGGATTTGTAAAGGGATATCTCTTGTTGACCTCTAGAGGCGTGGATTTGTAAAGGGATATCTCTTGTTGACCTCTAGAGGCGTGGATTTGTAAAGGGATATCTCTTGTTGACCTCTAGAGGCGTGGATTTGTAAAGGGATATCTCTTGTTGACCTCTAGAGGCGTGGATTTGTAAAGGGATATCTCTTGTTGACCTCTAGAGGCGTGGATTTGTAAAGGGATATCTCTTGTTGACCTCTAGAGGCGTGGATTTGTAAAGGGATATCTTTTGTTGACCTCTAGAGGCGTGGATTTGTAAAGGGATATCTCTTGTTGACCTCTAGAGGCGTGGATTTGTAAAGGGATATCTCTTGTTGACCTCTAGAGGCGTGGATTTATAAACTAATTTTTTTTGAGGACCTATAGAGGCGTGGATTTTTTAAAGAATATTTTTTATTGACCTATAGAGGCGTGGATTTATAAACTATTTTTTTCTGAGGACCTATAGAGGCATAGTTTTTATTTAAGAATATTTTCTGGGGACATATACAACCGTAGATTTTTTGAAGAATATTTTTTGTAGACCTATAGAGGCTTAAATTTTATGAAGAATATTTTTTGTAGTCCTATAGAGGCTTAAATTTTTTTTGAAGAATATTTTTTGTAGACCAATAAAGGCTTAATTTAATTTAAGAATATTTTTAAGGACCTGCAGAGACGTGGGTTTTTAAAACAATATTAATATTTTAAATATAATTAATTTTGTATTATTCTATTAATGTGTTTTTAATTTTTATTTTTCCACAGTTAAAGATTGGTTAGCCCTCATTCCACCCACAGCCGTTGCTGCCGGTATTGGTTATACCGTTTATTTAGCCTACTGCCCAGCTGCCAAAGGTGGCTGCTCCAAAGCCGGACGTTGTAATCAATCCGTGCGCAAACATGAAGCCAAGGTAGTCGATATGGTTGATATTGAAAATATTGCCGAAAAGGCTGCCTTCTGTCGCTGCTGGAAATCGAAGAATGTAAGAACGTTTAAAATCATCAAACTCCTTCAAATTCAATATTTGATTAAATGTTATTAATTTTATTTTAGTGGCCCTACTGTGATGGCAGCCATGGTGAACACAATAAACAAACTGGTGACAATGTTGGTCCAGTGGTGGTCAAGAGAAACTCTTAGATAAAAAAAGGAAATTCTATAGAGTTCTCGTCGTAGCTTCAGTTATAGGTTTCGTTAATTGCTTTTAAAGCGCTGCTATGCTTTTAACTATTTCTTTTTTCTTCTTTCTTCCTTTTTTTTGTTAAAATAATATGTATCAATTATTTCTTTAATTATTTTTTCTATACGGATTAGGGCACAATGAAAGAACGAACATCTCGGTGTCTTGTTGTATAAGTATATATAGATTTTTTCGTTTTTCCTTTTTTTATTATTATTATTTGTTGCTTTAATTTGCCCCTTTATTAACTATATTCAAAATCCTCTGTTAAACTGATATTTGATCAATAACTAATTAATAATGATAATAATATTGTCTAAGAATTTAATAATTAAATTGTGGCAAATTTTTTTCTCCCTCGGAAAAAGTAAAAAAAATACAAATTTTTGTTTTTTATTTACCTAATATATAGAAAAGAATATTTTTGCTCGACGTATGGAGGCGTGGATTTAAAAAAAAAATATATTTTTAAGGACCCATAGAGGCATGGGAATAGGATCTAGGCTAGGATTTTAAATGAATATTTTTGTGGACCTATAGAGGCGTGGATTTTTAAAAGAATATTTTTTGTGGACCTATAGAGGCGTGGATTTTTAAAAGAATAGTTTTTGTGGACCTATAGAGGCGTGGATTTTTAAAAGAATAGTTTTTGTGGACCTATAGAGGCGTGGATTTTTAAAAGAATAGTTTTTGTGGACCTATAGAGGCATGGATTTTTAAAAGAATGTTTTTGTGGACCTATAGAGGCATGGATTTTTAAAAGAATATTTTTTGTGGACCTATAGAGGCGTGGATTTTTAAAAGAATATTTTTTGTGGACCTATAGAGGCATGGATTTTTAAAAGAATATTTTTTGTGGACCTATAGAGGCGTGGATTTTTAAAAGAATATTTTTTGTGGACCTATAGAGGCGTGGATTTTTAAAAAAATAGTTTTTGTGGACCTATAGAGGCGTGGATTTTTAAAAGAATATTTTTTGTGGACCTATAGAGGCGTGGATTTTTAAAAAAATAGTTTTTGTGGACCTATAGAGGCGTGGATTTTTAAAAGAATATTTTTTGTGGACCTATAGAGGCGTGGATTTTTAAAAGAATATTTTTGCCGGACCTATAGAGGCATGGATTTTTAAAAGAATATTTTTTGTGGACCTATAGACGCGTGGATTTTTAAAAGAATATTTTTTGTGGACCTATAGAGGCATGGATTTTTAAAAGAATATTTTTGGTGGACCTATAGAGGCGTGGATTTTTAAAAGAATGTTTTTTGTGGACCTATATAGGCGTGGATTTTTAAAAGAATATTTTTTGTGGACCTATAGAGGCGTGGATTTTTAAAAGAATATTTTTTGTGGACCTATAGAGGCGTGGATTTTTAAAGGAATATTTTTTGTGGACCTATAGAGGCGTGGATTTTTAAAAGAATATTTTTTGTGGACCTATAGAGGCGTGGATTTTTAAAAGAATATTTTTTGTGGACCTATAGAGGCGTGGATTTTTAAAGGAATATTTTTTGTGGACCTATAGAGGCGTGGATTTTTAAAAGAATATTTTTTGTGGGCCTATATATGCGTGGATTTTCTTCACAATTATTAAGTAAACGAACACACCTGTTGTGTTACATTATCAAGTGGGTTTATCAAAAGAGGAAATACTTAAAATTTTTCTAATAAGAAAGAACACTTGCATTTTTACTTGCGACAAATACACAACCAACAACAGCAAAAAGGGTCCATTGTGAAATACAAAAAAAAAAAAATAGTAAAAATTTCTTTGGGAAAAATTAATTGAAAATTTTGTTTAAATAAAAAAAAAAACAATAAAAGATCGTCAGTAGTCAACATCAAGGATTTAAAATCCAATACAAGGTGAGTTTTGTCAAAGTTGGCAATAAAAATTAGTAACATTATTCATTGTTCCGAAATCTTCTGCAAGAGGATGAAGAAGAAGAAAAAACAACTGAAAAAAATTAAAGATAAGAATCATGGCCCAATAAATATGTCGTGTAAAAAGCAATCGTTATCGGCAGTGTTGGATTGAAAATCCCTATTTAAGCTGTCAAAATGTTTCTTTACGTTTTCATACGATTGAGTCAACATTTTGACAGCTCGAGTGAAATCATCTGGCCTTATCGGACGACCTTATTATTGGTTCATGAAAAGGGGTTTTGATTCAGTTTCTCCTACCTGTCGATTTGTTGGTAGGGTTGAATCCCTTCATTTATCATGACCAATTATTTTACAACGGAATAAAATGAAAGGTAAAAGTGAAATGGTCAGCCGTAACAAAGAAAAAACAATAAAATAAACACCGTGCAGTCAATCAATAGTTTTTATCGATCGGTAAAACTATGTGTGCATATGCGAAGGGTACATTTACACCAAATCTGTTTTGCGAAAATCGCCATTTATCGCCAAGATGTAATCTAGTAACTGCCAGCGATAACCAACGATGACACACGACAAATGTCCCATCGCACAATGAATAGGTAGTCCATTTGGAGCAGCTGATGTCTTCAATAACTGTCAAAGTGCGTAATTTCTACTTGAATTCGATGTGCAGTGTTGCCAACCATGTGAAATGTAATAAGGGAATTTGACAGATGGTCCAGACAAATACAAAGGTATTTGTTTTGATACATCACCTTATTATTGCATCATTGTCTGTCCCAGAAGCAGCAAAAATGTCAAATATTTTACAACGACAACAAATATAGGAAAAATTGGTAGATCAGTGCAGTTTGGGACAAAGACATACAATCGTAAAGACTGGACAAAACGCATTTTCCAATATTAGTGTAAAATTTGTGCTATAGAGGGCTACACATTTTAATGGAAAATGCACTTTTTGATGTTCTCTCACCAAAAAATACTTAACAGCAATGTTAATTATTTTGAAAAATATGGTAACCAAAGTAAAGTTTGAGATTGTATGAAATTAAATTTTTTTGCGTGCTTTATTTGAAGAATTTAAATCAATTGCCGTGTTCCCCTGCCACAGTTCATCTTTAACAGCCTGTTTTTGTAAATGTAAAATGTCCATTCGTTCGTCGAAAAAACGAACGATTACTCATTTTGGTTTTCGCAAACAAATTACCGGTTGTAGTGAGTGAGAAATAGGAAAGAGCTTTTGGTATTCGTATTTTTTTGGTTTTTGTTATACAAAACGGTGCGTTATTTACGAACAAAAATGTCAAAAACAAACGAAGAGAAAATACCATTCGTTTAAAAAAAATAATAAAGAAAACTATTTGTTCATTACAATTTGTGTGTTGTTAGTGAAAAGAACGCAACAAATATGGAAAATACTGATGAAATATATAAGAAGAAATGGTTTGTAAAAAATTATATATCCCTATGAAATGTAAAAATTATATTGAATTGTTTGAACCCCTAGCAACAAAAGGACAACGATTGCCCAATTCCAAAAATTGGTTGATCTCATGGAACTTTACCCACAATTAGCAACTGGCCGCCCTGTTTTCGGATCCAATAAATTTGAAGTGGATAACAAGTGGAATAATGTAGCTGTATCATTAAATGCCATAGGTATTCTCCTTTGGGGAATATTTTGCTTTTCTTATAATTAAAATTAATTGCAATCGTACCAAACATTTTGAATTTTCTATTTTGACACTTTTTATGTAAAAAAAAACTGTTTGTAAACAATAAACAGAGTTACCCTCATTTTGCAATAATTCTATTGGAAAATTTGCAACAAGATACCAAAAGAAACACTTTGGCACTAATGGTTAAAAACGAATGAAAAAGCTCAATCGTTTCTAGACGAAAGCTTTTACAATTATTACAAAAACCAAATTTTCGACGTATACGTTTTAATACGAACGATACGTGTGACTGCCGGAACAAATTACAAAAACAGGCTGTAAGAGTCTAAACGCAACCAGAGAGTCACGAGTCAGCGTCATACTTTTTCGCCGGCGTGAAAACCAAACGAAAGAGTTAGCGTTAGCGGCACAAAATGTTAATTATTTGTTTTCATTTTCTGACAGAAAATTTTACGTTGTGCAAACCAAAATCAATTTATTATTTAATAAACAATAATGTCAAGGAACTTGGATAAAATTATCGAAAAAAATATTTTTCTTCCATTTTATTATTAATTCGTTAAAAACATCCACAATCATTGAAAATATTTGCCATATGTTTTGATATAAATTCTCATTGAAATTTGGTAGCACTGTTGATTTTTACCTAAAATATGGCAACTCAATTGAGAGCAAGAGAGAAATTTTGAGTATGACGCTGAGAAAAAATGAATAAAATCTATTCTAGCGTCATGCCGCTAGACGCGAACGTCAGCCGTCGCGATTTCCCGTTGCCTATAAGAAACACACGGCAAACGACTGTCGCTGACTCTAGACTCTATGGTTGCGTTTAGACTCTAACAGTCGTGACCCCCTTTGTCATGGGTGTAATGGTCGAAAATGGTTGTGTGCTGAGCAAGGAGTTTGTCATTATTGGCATTGTCACCTCAATCGAATCAAAGAGATTTGGGTTAAAATTGAACCCATACCCGGTGAATCACCAAAAATGTTTGGCCGTCATTTTGAAGCTGATGATAAGTTGGTCAAGGTCTCGATGCTTGCAAGAATTACTTCCATGATAATTTAATTAAGGCTGATTGGGCTCTAATGGTTGAACTGAAGAAACTTTTCCAAATTTTATAAATTATTTATAAATTTTTAATTTGTTTGCAATATGTTTATTTCCTGTTGATGTGGATGCCTGAAGATTATGATGCGTATTCAAATAATGACCCATGAATACAAAAACAACAATGCTTTCAGCGTATGTCAGGGTATTATAGCTTTGTGAAGCCCCAGGAGTTTGTAACGCCGCGAAATATTGGTCCTAGACCCATCTTTAAGTATACCGATCGTCATATCTCGACTAGCTGAGTCGATCTAGACCAATCTTCACGAAATTTTGCATATAGGATGGGTTCTTCTGGCCAATGAAGATCCCTATGGTTTTTGGTAAAGATCAGTTGATATTAAGGGGATGAAATGGACCAAATACTTTATTTTTGTCGGTTTTCTGGTCGCTCCAAAGGCCGCAATTCTGACCCCAACATTGCGATTTTTTACACGGAGAATGGGATCGGGGCAAAGACTAAACATGCGAGTTTTAAATAAACATCGGTCAATATTTAGCGTGTCAAATAGACCCTGACTTTTGTGTGAAAAATGAAAAATGTTTGTTTTATAGCGAATAAAGTGGTTGACCTTTAAATTGATACTAATATTGTCGTATGTACTCGGCTGCGGGAGTTACACTTAAGTATTAACATGTGTTTAGGTTATTAAAATATAATTTAGTAAACCATTACCACACTGGATGGCGGAAATATAGCGGTGATCGCTTTGAAATGTTCCATGAGGTTGCAGTTATGGTCAAGGACAAAGCCCATAATTTTCGGTGATGATCAGATAATAATTTTGGGCTGAAGTGGACCGAAAGTTCATTTTTGTGTTTTTTTTGGAGTCGATTTATAGGCGCAGTTATAAGCCGAACATCACAGTACAACCCACGGTGAAGGGAATCTAGACAAGCAATTAGAAGGGCTGTACTGAATATTTGTAATATTTGTTGACCTATAGTCGGTCAAGAGGGTGCAAATATTGCGAAATATGGCTCAAGCTCAGAATATAGAACTACAGGAAATCAAATTTTAGTAGAAGTTGTGCAAGATATCATATGGTCGGCCCCGTCCGACTATACTGCTCCGCTCACTGATTTTTAATCTATCTTTTATAGTTATGCCTAAAATATTCTCCGTCACTTGAAAGTTTTTATTTCCTCCTCAAAAAAAAAACTTCCAAAAAATAAAAACGCACAAAATTATTAAGTGATTGAAAAAAAAACTCATTTATGGCAATAAATAAATAATTATACAACAACAAAAAAGTATAAAAAATGTTTTATTATTATTAATTGGGTACTAACAAACCGATTGGATTATTAGTTTATGAGTTATCGTGCCCGCCATTAGCGAAACACTGCTTCGAGAAAAATGAATTAAAAGTTTGAGAATCACTCTTGCCGTCACTTGATGCTGACAAAATAAATCGGCTATATCTTCAAGAATAGATTCAAATTAATAAAAAAATTTTGACACCGAGAATGGGGGACTTTAGTGCACCTTTTACATAAAAGCTGACAAAACTGTATATGAGAGCTATACCTAAATTTGAATCGAAACTTAGCACATATCATTCTGGACTTGACACACATCCTTCTAGACACAATTCAGTACGCTGTGCAAAATTTCTTGCAAATCGAAAGTTATATAGGGACTTTGGTACACTATAGACATCTGCAATAGACATCTGCAAGAATGTACTCGTACAATGAATGCCCATCCACATTCATGGGTGTTAAGTTGTATTCAGAGTACACAACAACATTGAATGAGTGCAAATGAATTCAACCACCGAAGTTGTGTTGTTCTTCGTTGTGCTTTGTCCGATCAAACGATCAAACTCGAAAGCACAACATGCAGTATGATGGATTAAAAGAACAAGTTATACAACATCAATGAGTCCAGTGAGTGAACATCATGCATTGTATTTTGTATTCTCTGTTTTCATTCAACGACTTAACATTAATGGTGCGCATTCATTGTACAGGTACATTCATGCAAATGTTTACCTCTTACACTCTTTAAAACTTTATCAGTGAGCAATAGTGAGAAATAATGTTTTTTATTTTTTTTTTTCTATTAAATGCAAGTAATTAAAAACTCTAGAAAAATAAGTAAAAGTTGAATGAAATGACGTAAGAAAAAACGTCGGAATCTTCCTTAAGGGATATACAAAAATAGACCTATGCAGAAAATTTTCCCAAATATTGCAAATTAGAGTACAAAGTTATATGAGGAGTACAAATAAGTATTTGTGGAAATACATACGCAATTTTTTTTTGCGACTTTAAGACTTTTCATTTGTTTTTCATGTTTTCGTGGCCTTAGGTCATTTTCTTACAAATTGTCTCTCATTACATTTCTTTATTCCTGTAATAAATGTGTACTTTTGTTGATTTTTTACATGCTAATATTATTAAGTAGAGTAAAGATTGTTTATTAAAAAATATGAATACAAATAAGTAAAACGTCCTTAAGTTCGACAGGGCCGACCTTTTTATGCTCACCGCCGTGAGGTGAACAGTCAAATTCTTAAATTGATCGGTATTTTTATATGGGTTTTATGCCATGGTAAATAACTACCAAGAAAAATATAAAAAAATACAGGCTATTGGAAATTTGGGCTAGGACCTTGTACATACCGTAATCCTCAAATTGTCAAAAATTTGGTGTACAGTTTTGTGGGGTATATACCATATCGCGGACAGATAACGATAATTTTTTGTAAAAAAAGGATTGGACACCCAATGAGAACCAAAAAACCCCCCCTGGCCGCCCCCCTGCTTACATCCCTGCCTCATAAATACCTAAAATACCAACCTACAGACCATTCGGCTGAAAATCATGTCCAAAATCCTTGTAATGGACTTTTTTTTCAATTTCAAAAAATTCAAATATAACGCTTTTCCCATTCATCAAAAACTTTTTTCTCGCATGCGATTTTGTTTTGTTTATATTATTGAACCTGTAAATCGATAACGTTTATTGATCAGAACATATGATATTGACTGACAAACAAATTTTGACAACTTTCTGAGGCCAAGCGCAAGCTAACCACGCCAAAAATTTCAGAGGAACTTCCTTTTCCAATTTTACCAGCCAACAGGATTTTCTCGGTACATTGCAATAATTGGCGCCCAACGTGGGGCAGAAAGGATAGAAATATCCTTGGGCTCTGAATTTAATTTTCACATTAAAGTTCATATACGTAATATAGAGCAGGAATCTTTAGTTTGGTGAAGTTATTAGTAGAATGAATGTCTTTACTTTTTTGGATATTAGCTATTTGAGGTTTTACAGTTCGAGTAAGCTAACCATTTAGAAGAGGATATTTGGTTCTGCAGTAGTTCAATCCAGGCTTGGAAAACCTAAACTATATTATTGATTTAATTTGCATCCAAATGTGTATCTTTTGTACTGTGTTATCAGCACCTATTCAGCATTCGGAATTACAGATAATTTGCTGTCTGCGAATTGCTGTCCAATGTTAAATAGAGACTCCTGTGGGTATGAAGGTTTAGCTGGTTTGTCAAAAGATAGATGTTGGATACAATCTTAGATTCCATAGATTTTTTATTCCTTATTCTAGTATTGGTTGTAAGGGCCTTAGATTATCATTTCATGCATTGTTGTCATAAAGAGAACTCGTATATAGAAAATTGACAAAAATAGTGTTTATTTTCCCATTTTTCTATTTCAGTAGATAGACTGAATTTCTTATATATAAAGTTTTGCTCTGTATTTTGCTAGCAGATTTTCTGTTTCAAAATGTCGCTTGAGAGGACGCCACCAAGAGCAACAACAGCTTATTCGGTTACAGATTCCGTCAATATCTGCACTATTTGTAATGAAAGCCTATTAGAGGATCAAAATTGTGTGATCATACAAGAATGTAATCACATATTTCATAAGATTTGCATTGAAACATTTCTAGCCACTAGCTCACAATGCCCAGTATGCAAAAGAGCATGCCAACTTTCCGAGTTACGAGGTTACAATTTTAACCTGACTACGAATTCAGCATCTGTTTTTGATTCCCCCATTGTTAGTAATGCTCCACCCACCACTCAGACAGTTAAGCCTAGTGGGAGTGGAAAGCCTCGAGGTGCTAAAGCCTATAACACACGAAGTTATACTCGTCATTTGTTTAACGAGGGTCAACAATCCTTAAATATAACGCAAGAAATAAATACTACTGACAATGATTTTAGGCCAAGAAATTCTACGGATCCAAATTCGGGACGTCAGACAAATTCTCATAAAAATTCAAAATCTGCGGTCGATTACGAACACATTAACCGTATGATTGAAGAAACTATGTCACGGCTGTTAGGCTCTCTTAATATTACACCTTCTTTGGGAGTAAATCCTATAACCAATTCTGGACCTCCTGCTGACAATGCAATAAGAAATACACCCGTATCTAATCGTAACGTTCATGGCAACCATGATATGCCTATTAATAACCACAGATCCACGGATCATATTGATATAGACGCAAACATTAACAACCATTCCAATACATATTCTCATTGCCGAGTACCGTATACGGTAGACAAAGTTTCTGCAATTATACAAGGATGGAACCTTCGTTTCGATGGTTCTCAGAGTGGTTTAAGCGTAGAGGAATTCCTATATAGAGTGAAGTCTCTTACTATCGATTACTTCGAAGGAGATTTTTCGCTTATTTGTAGGAACTTACAAATCTTACTCTCTGGACGTGCTAGAGATTGGCTATGGAGGTATAGAAAACAAGTACCGTCCATTCAATGGGAAGAATTTTGCCAAGCTCTTCGTTCACAATATGCAGATTTTAAAACCTCGTCGGATTTAAGAGAAGAAATCCGCAATCGAAAACAAAAACCTGGCGAAATTTTTGACATATTTTTCGATTCAATTTCTAGTATAATAGATCGTTTAGACACTCCCATGTCTGAGTCTGAGGTAGTAGAAACCTTAACACGGAATTTGCGACCTGAAATCCGCCAAGAGCTTCTATATATCCAAATTCGATCTGTATCACATTTGCGACAACTGGTGCACAAGAGGGAAAACTTCCTCAATGACGAACATGTTCGTAGGAATATGGCTATTCGTCAGAATAATAACTTATCTAGTCGACGACAAATCGCTAATATAGATAAAGAATTTGATGATGATTTTGAAAATCCATCAGAAAATGTTAATTCCATAGATGCCTTAAAATCATCGTCTTATGTACCCATTTGTTGGAACTGCGATGGAAAAGGTCACCATTGGCAGGATTGCCTACAGGATAGGCAGATATTTTGTTATGGTTGTGGAGCTAAGAAAATATACAAGCCAAACTGTACGAAATGCAGAAATAACTCCACTAATGGGACAAAAAACTACCCTTCCCCTGTTCCTCCAAAGGAACAGATGTAAATTTATATTCCATACCAACTAATTCAGAAGGCAAAGTGGATAGTGGTACCCAAGAGTATAGTTCCCCTGACTTGAATACCCCTATCACTATTTTAAAACGACTTTCGGAGACAAATATTTCCCAATCTGAAAATTGTAAAGTAATATATCCCAAATTTCCTTACCACCAGAGGTTAAAAAATTACCTTCGAAGGCGAGGTGAAATTTTCAACATTGATGGTATTGAGTGCAAAACTAACCTCAAAACCAAACGCTCAACATTACGCCTTCGCAAATATTTTAAACTAAAGAAGCTGTCAAAGAAATTTTTGATATCCGCCATAATTTCGAATCCCAAAGATAAACGTTATTATGCAAAAGTATCGTTTCTGGATGTGGTGGAATATGGTCTTATAGACACTGGTGCCAATATCAGTTGTCTTGGATCAGATTTGGCATTAACCAAATTTCCTAATTATACTAAATGTAAGTCCTTTGTACAGACTGCTGACGGTAATCCTCAAACGGTGTCGGGTTGGATTGATGTCGAAGTAAAATTCAAAAATCTATCTCACCAAATGAAATTATTTTTAATTCCATCAATTTCACAGAAGCTTATATTAGGTGTAGATTTTTGTAGGAACTTTCGGTTATTTGATAATATAATAGGATCGTTAGACGTTCTAAGTATAGATAATCCAACGAGTACCCTTCCTAATATTGTGGATATGACGGTAGATTCTGATAGTAATTCAGTTGATGGCAAACTCGATGAGATGTATTACCCCTTAGACGAGCAACAAAAGGCTCAATTGGACACCGTGGTTTCCTTATTTCCAAGCTTTGAAAAACAAGGTCTTGGCCGTACAAAGCTAATAAAACACCAGATTAATGTCGGAGAAGCTTCCCCTATAAAGCAACGACATTATCCGGTTTCGCCTGCTATTGAAAAGTTGATGTTCAAAGAGGTCGACCGAATGCTTTCGCTAGGAGTTATAGAGCCTTCGTCATCGCCTTGGAGTTCTCCAATGAGACTCGTGGTGAAGCCGAATAAAATAAGGCTATGTCTCGATGCACGAAAGCTAAATGAGGTAACAAAAAAGGACGCGTATCCGCTCCCCTCAATCGAAGGAATATTTTCACGGTTACCTAAAGCCAACATAATATCCAAATTGGATCTCAAGGATGCCTACTGGCAAATTGCGCTTGATGAATCCTCCAAAGCCTTAACTGCATTTACCATCCCAGGAAGGCCTCTTTATCAGTTCGTCGTGATGCCCTTCGGTTTATGTAACGCACCTCAGACGATGTGTAGGTTAATGGACCAGATTATACCTCCAGATCTGCGTCATTGCGTGTTTGGGTATCTCGACGATCTGATAATCGTGACGGCTGACTTTGAAACACACGTGGAAGTATTGATACGAATTGCTTCACAATTTCGGAAGGCTAATTTGACCCTAAATATCAATAAAAGCAAATTTTGCGTCATTAGAGTAAATTACCTCGGCTATGTAATAGGGAATGGCGGAATTCAAACAGACGTAGAAAAAGTAAGCGCTATCAATAACTGGCCAGTACCAAAGAATCTTAAGCAGGTTCGTGGTTTCTTGGGCTTAGCGGGTTGGTACCGTCGTTTTATTGATAATTTCGCCAGTGTTGTTTTCCCCATTACTGAAGTAGTATCCACTAAAAGGAAATTCAATTGGACGGCAGAAGCACAAGCGGCTTTTGATAAAATCAAAATGCTTCTTACTACTGCTCCCGTCCTTATAAACCCTGACTTTAATAAAAAGTTCTTTGTTCATTGCGATGCCAGCGATTATGGCATAGGGGCTGTCCTGGTGCAAATGGATGAACAAAACCAAGAAAGACCAGTCGCATTCATGAGTCGGAAACTAAACTCTGCTCAACGGAATTATTCCGTTACGGAACGAGAATGCTTAGCGGCTCTCGAAGCCATAAAAAGATTCCGCTGTTATTTAGAGATGCAGGAGTTCGAAGTTATAACGGACCACAGCAGCTTGGTATGGCTTATGCGTCAACCTAACTTAACCGGCAGACTTGCCAGATGGGCTTTATATTTACAGGGCTATAAATTTTCTATAAGTCACCGGAAAGGTAGGGATAATGTGGTTCCAGACGCCCTATCTAGAATTCAGGATTCAGAAATCGCTTCTCTAGAAACCACAACACCTGAAATTGACCTCGATTCTCCTCATTTTCTTGATAGTGACTATAAGGAATTGATCAATAGGGTTAGTAATGATTCAAGTAAATTCCCAGACATAAAAGTAGTCGACGGATTTGTATATATCCGAACCGAACATTATTCGGGTGACGAGCTGCAAGAGCAACAATCTTGGAAGCTCTGGATACCAAACAATCTACGGACGCAGGTTATATCACGTGCCCATGATACGCCGATTTCTGCTCATGGAGGCATGTGTAAGACCCTAGAATTGGTAAGGAGAAATTTCTATTGGCCAGGGATGGTACGTGATGTGAGAAGGTATATTCAACAATGTGAGGTCTGCAAAACGACCAAAGCCCCTAATTTCATCATGAAACCTCCCATGGGTAACCAAACGATCTCCATTCGCCCATTCCAGCGTTTATATATAGACCTACTTGGCCCTTACCCTCGCAGTAAGAATGGCTATATTGGGTTACTTATTGTCCTAGACCACCTGACCAAATTTCACTGGGTTTGTCCACTTAGGAAATTTACCACCAGTCCCATTCAGATGTTTTTGGAAAGCCAGATTTTTCATGTTTATGGAGTGCCAGAGGTTGTGGTGAGCGACAATGGTAGCCAATTCAAGGCAAATGAATTCAACGCCTTTTTGACTAAATATGGCATTACCCATACCTACACTGCCGTCTACTCACCACAATCAAATGCCTCTGAAAGAGTGAACAGGTCACTTATTGCCGGAATCAGAGCCTATCTTAAAAAAGACCATAAGATGTGGGACGAAAATCTTAGTAGCATCTGCTGCGCATTAAGAAATTCCTACCACCAGTCCTTAAATGTATCACCATATAGGTCAGTATTTGGGTTCAATATGATTACTCATGGTACATCATATAATCTTTTGCGTAAATTGCATATGCTAAACGAACCAGTTGCTACGGTTTCTCGAGAAGACCAACTCCAAATCTTGCGTCACGACATTCGACAACAAATTAAAGATGCGTATGAAAAAAACAAAGAACGGTATAACCTACGTACTAGGATACCAACTTTCAATGTTGGAGATGAAGTCTTCCGCAGGAACTTTGCGCACAGCAGCGTTGAGAAAAATTTTAATGCCAAACTGGCTCCAATGTTTCTAAAAGCAAAAATTGCCCAGAAACTTGGAAACCATTATTACGTCTTAGTTGATACAGAAGGAAAAAATATCGGAACATACCATGCGAAGGACGTTCGTAAATAAGTCCTTTTTCTAACTAATTCTTCTGCTCAAGGAGCAAGAATTATTTAGTTTTGTAATGGACTTTTTTTTCAATTTCAAAAAATTCAAATATAACGCTTTTCCCGTTCATCAAAAACTGTTTTCTCGCATGCGATTTTGTTTTGTTTATATTATTGAACCTGTAAATCGATAACGCTTATTGATCGGAACATATGATATTGACTGACAAACAAATTTTGACAACTTTCTGAGGATGTTGTAACGTAGAATAAAAAGGGAGTTAATTTATTATTGTAGTGATAATCAGGATATAGGAAGGGCAGGACTCGAACCCCCCAGCCGACTGCTTTTGCTAGTACTCCAGAACTCCCACTGTTCTATCCCATCCTATTGACAATTGGTCTGCATAGACTTAAACTTAATAATTTCATTCGATATTATGTCAGGATTTTCTCGGTACATTACAGTGAGTGACAATAATGTTACTATAGCTAATTCTGTGGTACATTGAAGTGTTGGAGGTGTTGTTTTCCCTCTTTTTGGGTAAATAACTTTGTGTAAATAAACACTCACACAGAGTCTGTACTAACATTTATGAATGAATTCGGAAATAAACAACGCATAGTTATTAACGTACGTCACAACATCGAATATTGAGTATGTACGTTCTCAATATGTATGTATGATTGTTGGTAATAAATTTGAAACAAGTTTTGTTGTTGTTGTTGTAGCAGCCCTATTGCTTTTACACAACGTTGTGTAACCAGTTTTGTTGTTGTGGATGCTAGTTATGCTTGGTTGAACTCATACATGGTACAAGTTTAATAATAGGAAATTGATAGCTCCAAACTTCAATAAGTCCTGAGGGTATGAAGCGGATATTTTAAAATTCGAATGTTTTTGTAATTTGTGTAGTTAGAAGTCCTGTGGAACTGATATTTGTTTCCATTTTAAGATAAAATTGCTGGAAGGAAGAACTGAATAGGAAAAATATTTTATATATGTGTAACCGATATAAAAATAGAATTATATAGCACGCTTTTAGGCAACCCTCCACTATTAAGACAATACTATTTAATTTGGATGTCATAATTTACATATATCCGAATTGTAAAGATTTACACTAAGTTTAAAAAATTGTCATGTTTGGCCATATATGTACATATAAATATTCACGCCTGTATATAGTAGTAGTTTTATATATGTATTTTTTTTATTTTTATTTTTTTATTTATTTAAACTCTTACATGTACACAAAGCCTTATTTGGCCAATTATTATGAATACATTATGCAAAATCGTTGATATATGGCACTATATATCACTATATATTGCTTGCAGCATATCACTAATGATTCCTTTATCTCTTCTTTTCGCTCAGATATTTATGTTTTTCCCAAATTTGACCAATTGCCTGCTAACTGATAATGATGGTAAGGATAACTACCTCCGTCTAGCAATTGGATACTACTATATCCAATAGGTATCTCAAGATAGATATTTATTGGCTCCCACATTGGATCTAATCGATAATTGCTACTCGGGGTCATTTGCCAACACCACCACAACAATTTACACAACGTAAATGGACTTTTACATCGCTGGAAGCGATAGACTCATAAGTCTAACATCAAGTAAGGAGGGGAAACGAAATATAAATTCGGAAGATTGAAATAGTAATTTGATTTTTTCTTTCCAGAGCGCCGTGAAAATTTACATCAATTGAGACCCGGTACTATGTAAAGCATAGATTGTCTGCAAAAAATGAGTTTTTCAGAGTCGGAGTGTAACAAATGTAGCTGGAGTTGGCGTCGTGAAATTATGATATAAAATGAAATACTTTGTATTAATTTTGTTTCTTTTGTTGTAATTTTCCTATAAAATAACAAAGAGTGTACCTAAAGTAAAAAAATATATACATCAAGCAAAAATAAATAAATAAAAAAGGCGTTTGCTTTAATTAATTACGAGCTGACGGCATCATATAACAAATGGTGAAGCTTTTCAACCTTATTTTAAGTTAACACTTGGGATTCCATTAACCACTAAGGTAATCTGATTTATTCTATTCAAACTTGATATATTTCATTTATTATTTATTACACATTTCGGGGTTTCGAAACACCAAGTACAAAACCACTAAGGAAAGTAGTAAAGTCGGGCCGGGCTGACTATATGATACCCTTCACCACTTTGGGTATATTCAACAGATGAATCCTAACAGGCCATGAAGGACCATTAACATGAAAATGGATCCATAAACATGTCATATTCTTCTTACAATGGGACTATATATATGGGCAATATTGCCAATTTTTTAACAAAGCTGAAGCGGAGGTTCACCCCTTTATAACTCGGGAATTACTTAAGTATATGAAAACCAGTGAGCGGAGCAGTATAGTCGGACGGGGCCGACCATACGATACCCTACACAACTTCCATGAAAATCTAACATTCTGCGGTTCTATATTCTGAGATTGGGCAATATTTCGCGATATTTGCACACGTTTGACTGGCTAGAGGTGAGCAAATGTTACTAATAATCAGTACAGCCCCACTAATTACTTGTCCAGATTCCCTTCACCGTGGGTTGTGATGTTCGGCTTTCGACTCGAAAAGTACAAATAATTAAGTTTTCGGTCCACGTCATCCGAAAAATTATTATCTGATCATCACCTAACATTTTAGGCGTTGTCCTTGACCATAACTGGAACCTCATGGAACATTTCAAAGCGGTCAGAGCTATATTTCCGCCCCCCAGTGTGGTAATAGGTTACTAAATAATATATGAATACGTAAGCACCTGTAAATATTTAAGTGTAACTCGCGCATCCGAGTACCTACGATATACTATCAACTGATTGGATCTATGTCCTTCAGAGGTAAATATATACGCCATCGAATACAAATTTTGTAATTTTTCACACAAAAGTCAGGGTCCATTTGATCCGCTAAATATTGACCGATCTTTATGAAAAAAGCACACTTATTCTTTGGCCTGATCCCCAACTCCATGTAAAAATTCGCGATGTTTGGGTCATAATTTCGGCCTCTGGAGCGACCAGAAAAACCAACAAAAATAAAGATTTTGGTCCATTACCCGATCTTTTCCAAAAACAATAGGGGTCTTCGTTGGCCAGAACCCATCCTACATGCAAAATTTCGTGAAGATTGGTCCATAACTGTGGCCTGTATCGTGTTTACAAATTATAATGGACAGACGGACGGACGGACACACATGTCTAGATCGACTCAGCTAGTCGAGATATGAAGATCGCCGCGCTACAAACTCTTGGGGCTGCACAAAGCTATAATACCCTAACAACATAGTTGTGTAGGGTATAAAAATATATAGTAGCTATATCTAAATCTGAATCGATTTTCAGGAAACTCAAAACACATCATTCCAGACCTAATTCATTACGATATGCCAAATTTCGTGCAAATCGAAACATATATAGGGACTTTGGTACACCATTTACATAAAATCGGACGAAAATATATGTGGGAGATATATCTAAATTTGGACCAATTTTCAGGAAACTAAAAACACATCATTCTAGACCTAATTCATTACGCTATACCAAATTTAGGGCAAATCGAAAGACATATAGGGACTTTGGTACACCATTTACATACAATCGGACGAAAATATATATGGGAGCTATATCTAAATCTGAACCGATTTTCAGGAAACTTACCACACTTTATTCTAGACCTATTTCATTACGCAATGATAAATTTCATGCAAATCGAAACATTTATAGGGACTTTGGTGCACCATTTTCATTAAATCAGACGAAAATATATATGGGAGCCAGGGACGTATGCAGGGGGGCGGCCCGGGGGGCCCGGGCCCCGTGAATTTTTTTCACAGTAAATTTATGTTTGCAACAGCGATTTTTTTCAGTTTGTACTACCGATTTTTCCCAAATTCAATAGGGTTCGTCCTTGGACCAAATGAATGAGCTGTGACAAATTTGATCAGATACGGAAAATAAATGTGACCTGTACTTTGTTTACAATTTAACGTGGACAGACAGACGGACGGACATGCATAAATCGACTTAAAAAGTGATGCTATGCATGTTCTCAAAAGGAACCATGTGTCTATCTCGTTTCCTTTTGCCTGTTACAAACATACACTGTACCACAGTGTGGTGAAGGGAATAAAGAGGATTATCAATTCCGTCTGCCCATTATAATTTGTAAACACTATAGAGGCCGCAGTTCTGGACCAATCTTCACGAAATATTGCATGTAGGATGGGTTCGGCCCAATGAAGTCCCCTATTGTTTTTTGAAACGATCGGTTAATATTTAGGGTATGAAATGGAACAAAAACGTTTTTAAATAGAGAAGGAAATCGGGCCAAAGAATAAGCATGCTTGCTTTGATAAAGATCGGTCAATATTTAGCGGGTCAAATAAACCTTGGCTTTTGTGTAAAAAATGACAAAAAAAATTGTATTCTATGGCGTATAAATTTACTCCTGCGGGACATAGACCCGTGAAGTTTATTGAATATCGAATAGGAGTGTTTGACCTATAAATTGTTACCAATTATATTGTCGTATGTATTCGGATATGGGAGTTACACTTAAATATTTACAGATGCTAATTTACACTAGAGGGCGGAAATATAGCGCTTTTCGCTTTGAAATTTCCCATGAGATTCCAGTTATGGTCAAGGCATATGCCTACAATTTTCGGTGATGATCAGGTAATAATTTTGGATTAAAGTGGACTAAAAACTTAATTTGTGAGTGTGTTTTTTAGTTGATATATATACCACAATTATAAGCAGACCCCCACAACACAACCCACATCGAATGGAATCTGGACAAATAATTAGAAGTTTTTTAATCAATATTAGTAATATTCGTAATATGTCAGTGTCAAGAGGGTGAAAATATCACAAAATATTGCCCAGGCTCGGAATAAACATCCATAGTTATGTAGGGTATCGTATGGTCGGTCCCGTCCGACTATACTGCTCCGCTCACTCTTTTTATTACAAACTTTGAACGTAGATGTTGTGTGTGAAATACATAAAAGGAAAACCCCGGACTTAAATTTTTTAAATTTTTTGAAAACGAGAATGGGGGGTCCCCTTAAATGACCTCCACGCGAACTTTTCCAAAAATGATTATTTTGAGGCCATTTTCGACAACTATTTCTCAGCCATTAACTGACGAATGTTGGTCCTGCAGGACTATAAATCTGTCCGAGTGAAATGAATAACATGTGTATGAATTGATTGAAGATAGGTAAACTTGTTTTCGTCCGTCTTCATGTCAATTATGGAAAACTCAGACATGGATTTTGCATCATATTAGTCTTCGGCAATCTCGGTCAGTTCAGTGATCGATCGAACTAGGTCGTTCACCTCGTTCAGTTGCCTTATATTGTTCCAATGGTCACTCAGTTCAATTAGTATGGCAGCGCATTGCTTTGCATTTAAATGTTGCTTCAAATTATTTACTGAACCTCTATCTACTGCAATATTTGCATTTGTCCTTTTGAGCACCGCATTTCATGAAATGAGACCTATTTACCAAGTGCTTATTTTATTGCACTTACCTTCTTTCAATTTAGCAGATTTGTAAAAAAAAACCGACGGCGTTTGGTTTACAAATAGTTCAGTGAACGATAATAATCAACGATCATTGAACTAGGTCGTTCACAAATGGCCAAAGATTATTACATATCCATGATTGTGTACGAGTTTTTGGTCAACAAGTGTTTAAGATGTGTTTCCGGACTGTACGAGATGCGTAATTGTATTATATCGGAGGATGATTACTTTAAAGATAGTTAAGATTGAAAACTTTGATATAGCAAAAATTTAGCGGAACCTGTGTATGTATTTGCAAACACTGTCGTATATTAAAATTTTTTTAGAGAGAAGATATGTCATTACCAAGTAGCTGGAATTAGAGCTTTTTTGGTTGAGAATGCCTCAAAATACCGAAAATCAGGCATATTGTTTATATGGGGGCTGTGCCAAAAAATGGACCTATAATTATGATTTGTTAAGAAGATGTTTGCCAGCCTCTAAAACACCAAAGTGGAATCTTTACAGACATTTGTGCTTGTCTTTTATATGGGGGCTATAACAAAATATGGATATATAGCATTTCCAGATTAAATGAAACCTTTTCCAAATTAAATGAAACCTTTTCCAAATTAAATGAAACCTTTTCCAAATTAAATGAAACATTTTCCAATTGAAATGAAACCTTTTCCACTTGAAATGAAACCTTTTACAAATAGAATGAAACTTTTTCCTAATTAAATGAAACCTTTTACAAATAGAATGAAACCTTTTACAAATAGAATGAAACTTTTTCCAAATTAAATGAAACCTTTACTCTTATCTAAGGAAATATAATATAGCATTTCCACATGAAACCTTTTCCACTTGAAATGAAACCTTTTACAAATAGAATGAAACTTTTTCCAAATTAAATGAAACCTTTATTCTTATCTAAGGAAATATAATATTTGCAGTAATTTTAAACCAATATTTGAAAATTAAATCAAAGAATATTAACAAATATAGTTGTATGGCTATGTAATTAACATAAATATTCTTTAATTCAGTGTGATTTCATTTAATATCTTTACTACATAAAACTAAATAAATAGTAATACAAACTGGGGTATTTCTTGACATTTTAATAAATAAATATTTAAGAACAAGAATTGAATACCCGGTCCTAAATGCGAAATACATATTTGACTTAATAAATTGTTGATGATAAGGTAACTGCTTATCTTAATGAAGGGGTTCCCGACTTGCAGCTTGTGGGATTTTCAAAACCATGTCCATAACGTAGTTAGAACAATCTTGCCGAGTAAGCTTTTGAATACTTCGCTCGATTACATCAACAATGTTATGTTCCATTGAAACGTCACACAGCTCAGCTCTTGCACATAATTTTATTATTGAAAATGCATTTTCAATTGGATTTAGCATTGGAGAATAAAGCGGTAAGAATTTATGGTTTCATCTTTTGGATTCGATAAAATTTGTTATGAATGTGAAGTAATTACAAACAAAATTTTGGAACATTGAAGGAAAATAAGCGTGGAGGAAATAGAACTAAGTTGTTGACACCACAAGTTTTAAGTCTGATCGAGTTCTATATCGAAAGTCAACCTGGAATTACCCTCAAAGCCATAAAAACTTAACTGTTGAGAGAAAATAATACAAATATTTCCACAAGCTGCATAGAAAATGGATTACGGAAATTAAAAATTACGTTGAAGATGGCCTCTATTGAAATAGAACGAATGAATGACTCCAGAACATTAGGCTTGAGACAAAAATATGCTCAAGACTTTACAAAATGGATACCCCAACAAGGAGAAAAATTAATATTCATTGATGAGTGTGGATTTAATCTTTACATACGAAGAACCCAAGCCCGTTCAAGACAAGGAACAAGAGCACACATTGTGTTGCCTACGGTCACTACAATTGCACCAATAAACAACGCGGGAGTTGTACATCACACAATCGTTTCTAATTCCAGTGTCAATGCAGACAGATTTAAATTATTTATAGAATTTTTTTTTTTTTTTTTTTTTTGAGAAAATCAATCCAGAGTTGGAAAATAACGCTCAAATACACAAGCGACATGACATAAAAAATTTGATCGAATCCAAAAGATGCAACCTTAAATTCTTACCGCTTTATTCTCCAATGCTAAATCCAATTGAAAATGCATTTTCAAAAATAAAATTATGTGCAAGAGCTGAGCTGTGTGACGTTTCAATGGAACATAACATTTTTGATGTAATCGAGCGAAGTATTCAAAAGCTTAGGGGAGACTGGGGCACCTTCGGCATCGGGGCACCTTTGGCAATCACGTTTTCGATATGAAGCTCTCACCGTACATCACTAGTTTCGATACATAGGTATCGAATATCGAAATAAATAACTGACACAAAGTTTGAAAATTCTAGCTAATAAGCTTATTTAGATATATGGGTTTTTGTATTTTTATAGATGTTTCTGTAATATTTCAATTCCATTTCGTAAGTATTTCGTGCTTAAAACTTTTTAAATTTTTAAGACAATTTTATTAAAAAGTGGTTAACTACGATGTGTATTATTATAAAAATATTTAAAAATATAATGTTTTTACAAAACTGATCGAAAAAAATGAAAAAACTATAAAAAATACATTCGGGGTACATTCGGCATTTTAAAGTGGGGCACATTCGGCCATATACAGATTGTGCAATATTATTTCCTTAAAATGTTTTTGAGTTTGTATTTAAAACTAATCCTTTAATATGGTTCGAAATTGCACACATAAGATCAAACGTGCTTGTATTGACGAAAATGCGATAGAAAACCCCTATTTCTGAAAGTGGATCCGAATTTATAGGATCCGAATTTCAACCAGACTGATAGCGATGACAATTACCCGGCTAAGAATATAGTGCCGAATGTGCCCCATCAAATGCCGAAGCTACCCCGGGTTGGGGCACATTCGGCGAATTTGACTTTTTTAAAAAAACTGTAAAATTTTTTAACTAATACTATTTTTTTATATCTTTTTGGTACTATTTTTTATAATTAAGTGTCAGAGGACAATAATCAGCCATAAAGTTTTAATATATGTTGAATAAGTACTGAGATATAGAGCTCTAAAAAAAGTGCCGAAGGTGCCCCAGTCTCCCCTACTCGGCAAGATTGTTCTAACTACGTTATGGACATGGTTTTGAAAATCCCACAAGCTGCAAGTCGGGAACCCCTTCATTAAGATAAGCAGTTACCTTATCATCAACAATTTATTAAGTCAAATATGTATTTCGCATTTAGGACCGGGTATTCAATTCTTGTTCTTAAATATTTATTTATTAAAATGTCAAGAAATACCCCAGTTTGTATTACTATTTATTTAGTTTTATGTAGTAAAGATATTAAATGAAATCACACTGAATTAAAGAATATTTATGTTAATTACATAGCCATACAACTATATTTGTTAATATTCTTTGATTTAATTTTCAAATATTGGTTTAAAATTACTGCAAATATTATATTTCCTTAGATAAGAATAAAGGTTTCATTTAATTTGGAAAAAGTTTCATTCTATTTGTAAAAGGTTTCATTTCAAGTGGAAAAGGTTTCATTTAATTTGGAAAAGGTTTCATTTAATTTGGAAATGCTATATATAGGGATCCTTCTCGGCACATTTATATTCCAGACTCCAAAATACCGAAATACTAAATTAGAACGCTTGGAAGATTGCGAATAAATGCCTCAAAATAACGAACATTGGGAGTGGCCTATATATAGAGTCTATGTCATAGAACTTTTCTACTCAATGAGCATATAAGTAGAAAATTACAGGCAATTTGAATCACTACTGACATTGTCACCGTAGTACGCCTTTTACTGTTGAAATTTAACATGTGCTTGCCATTGAGAATGAAGTAGTAACATAGTCAGTAGTTTGTACAAAACGGTAATCCATTGAGTGTCACAATTTTTTTTGTTGGAATAAAATAGAGTTTAGAAAAAAAATAATTTTCATTTGAACCCTCGGACAGTTTCGTCTGTTTTTCAGCAAAAACAAAAACATCAATGTTAACGGTACATAGCATAAGCGAAAAATCGCAAAGAAAGAGAGAATTTTTAAATGTCGATTATATTCGACAAAAACACTGAAAGGGTTAAGTAAGTTAATAGTTTTTTGACATATGTTTATATTTCTAGATATAAACATATGTCGCTACTAAAAATTTTCTAATTTCTATTGCTCTAATTTGCTTCTTCGCCGATTAATTAAATTAATTATCAAATTTCCTTTAATTCTCTTTAACTCGCATTTTTAACAAAATATCTGTCTACTGCCGCCAAAATTATTTGTAATAACAGAATAATAAAATAAGCATAACCATGCTCAGTCGACTTAATACATTGTATGCAGACAAGATGTTGCAGATATGGAGACATGTCGCCACAATAGTCGACAAAGCGATACAACACACCACATTTCGTCATGGACTTCTTTGTAAGCTCAAATAGGTACGCTGTCCAAAATGTAATTGCGATTGGTCATGTAGATCCATTTAAAAGAAATCGGCGAAACTATATATGGAAGCTATATCTAAATCTGAACTGATTTTCACAAATTTCACCTTGGCCAGATAAATGAGCTGCAACCAATTGTAACCAGTTATCGTTCGCACCAACATAAATGACGGACTATGCCATGGTAAATTTTTGGTAGGAAGAAACGTGCCCAAAATCCCAAAAATAACGTAATACGGGTGCTATTTTCATGAATAAACCATCTCGCTATATATGGGGCCATCCCTGAAAATTGAGCCATATCGATAATTTTTCGTTGTTTTTTTCTTCTTAATCTCCTTAATATAATTATGTTTCTAACTCCATGTTTAGGAACGCTGCGATCTGTATCGATTGTGTCCAAAGTGAAGATGGGTTTAGGTGAGTGGGTATGGCTGGGCAGTTGAATAGTTGTAGCGAGTCATGTGAACTATTACCACATGCTGGGCAGATATTGTCGACCTCGCCATCAATTCGCGCTCAATATGAATTGAGGCGGCTACACAATCATGATTCTAATTGTGACAAGACCCCTCTGATTTGTCGAGGTAACTGCTGCTATTCTGCAGCTATCGTAGGCGGGATTGTTTTTACACGATATTCTCAAATTGCTTCCTCTACTGCATCCGTGTGAATACGATTCAATCCTGTTAACACCCATGCAGGTATTACATCAACAACATCCTCATGTAAGTGGTCTATTGCAGTCATGAGGGGACACACTGTTGCAGTCAGCAGGTCAAAAACGAAAACAAAACGATAGCCATATCAAAGAAAGTAAAGTATTGGGAGTACTTCCAGACAAGAAACTTAAATGGAAAGACCACATACAGCAAATGGCTGACAAGGCCCATAGATGCTGGTCTTTCTGCAGAAGAGCCGTAGGCTCTAAATGGGGTTTCAATCCAAAGATGATGAAAAACTAGACTGGGACTTTTTATCGAAGAACCGGGTCCTTCGTCTTACAGATAACAGCACGATCTTACAGGCGGAAGTTCAAGCTATAACAGAGTGTCTTAACTGGTTTAGTTCAAACCAAGGACAAAATACAATAAATATTATGACGAACAAAAAAACCATTAAGGCAGTATCTTCCAAAACAGTTAAATAAGTTAAATTTCTCACAACAAGGACCTGTACGAATTATATGGGTACCGGGTCACCAAGGCAACAGATAGCATAGCAACATAGGCAACGAGATAGCAAATCAGCTAGCCAGTAGTGCTACTGCACTACCCACAATATGTGTGAATACCGCCGAACCCTTTAGTGAAACACGCCAAGAAATGAGGGAATGGGCGAATGAGACCCACAAAACCCTTTGGGATAATAAGGGGACAGGAAAAATCTCCAAAATCTTGTGGCGCGACCCAAGTGAAGACAAAACTAAGCAAATCCTAACGCTAAACAAAAAAGAAATAAGCCAACTGACGCGTATTCTGACGGGACACCTCAGCCTGAAGGCATATCTACTCAAGATTGGATGCGAAGTTAGCAGCATGTGCAGAGCGTGTGGGGAAGACAGTAAATCGCTGGAACATGTCCTGTGCCAGCCTGGGCCCAGTATTTACATGCCTTTGGAAACAATTCTTGGGACGGACTAACAGATCTGAGGGGGTGTGAATGGAGAAGATTGAAGGAGTTCAAAAATACACGGAATTCCTAGATTCATAGGAAATCAATCCCAAATGTTTTTCATCTAAACTTTCACTAATTCTGACTTTCTCCGCATTTCTAGAGCGCACAATAAGCCTCAATTGGCTTATGAGTATGTCCTTCCCGTGTTGGACGTGTGGTGGTATCATCCACCGCACTTTTCAACTTAACCTAACCTGCACTTACTACCTTGTTAACGACATACACAGCAATAGGCCGGTCTGTAGTAAACTATAGCATAGCTTCCCAACTGATGCCGGTTAGCGACTTGAGAACCTTGTTTCTGCTCCTGATATTATCGCAAATAGCTGTGGCATGCGCGGACGACTTATAAAGGCTATTGAATGTGACCTCTAGAACCTTGGGGTAATTAGTGGTCGGAATTGTGGACCCGTCGACCTGCACATTCAAATATAGTCGCATCTCCGCTGTCCATGTGGTAAACAGTGTGGCCGTTGACTTAGTGGCGGAAATTGTGTCCTAATTCGGATATACGACGATGTCCCGAAAATTCTCGAGCATCAGAATCAAAAAAAAAGTGCTATGTAAACTATCATTTTCTGCCAAAAATATCAAATTACTGCCAAATCAGTTTAAAATGTCCCAACAAAAAATCCGAAAAATTTTGGGAATGCAGTTACTTGAGGGCTATATCAAAACGTGGAGCTATATTTCAAAATACCAAACATACTAAGAGTAGCAACAATGTAGTACAAACATTTACAGCTCTATCTTATATATTGCGAGCTCTATCCTAATATAAACCGGCTGACCGAGAGACAGTCGCATAAATCGAAAATTTTATTCCGATCACAAATATTTATACTTTATGGGGTCTCCGGTGAATCTTTTATGGCGTTTCAAACGGAATGATCAATTTAATATACACTCTTCCTTATTGAGCATGATATAATATTATAATAATATAATAATTATAACTTATTTTTTTCTTTTGTGTCCTTATAAAGTCATTCAAGGAGTGAATTCGACAACAATATCATTATTGAAAATAAATTTTCTTTTCAAAGAATGTATTATTGTGTGTGTGTGTGTTTGCACTAACTTTGTAAATTGTTCGTTTGATATATCAAGAAAAAAATAACAGCAACAGCAAAATAAAGAAAGGTGATAATAATTTATTCATGGGACTTGTCATTTTTTATCGCATCAGCAAGAAAATAAACTTAACAACACTGCCAACACCAACAACATCAATACAACTGAATAAGATGATACAAAGTTAGAAACATTCCCACCACCAAGAACAACAATGTCAAAGAAGAATAAAAAAACGAATGAATGAAATAAAGTTGTTTTCAATCGCATTTTCCATTGAATGTAACAATTCAAGTGGATAACAACCAACAATTGACTGACTGCCTGTCTTGTCTGTCTAAGTTCGCCGCAATTTACCAAACATGCAATTTACAAGTTTTGGAATATTGGTAAAATGGTAAATGTCATTACTCCCTGCGAAGAAGATCTGCCTCTCTATTACCATTGAAATTGCTGATGTCAAAATACAAAAAAAAAAATCGAATAAATATGTTATTCAACTATGTGTATGTCAATATGTGCTCACTCGTGTTGGGATGGGTGTGCGTGTTTGACATTATGATATTATAGGCAATACCAGCCAATTCTAATTCCAATTTGTAACATTTCATTGTTGTTGTCAAGAAGCAACAATTGTGAGTATACACTGTGGAAAAATGGGAATTGAAATGTAGATATAGTAGAAGCAATACCATAGAAATTACGACGAATTTTTATGAAAATATATGTAATATTTTAAAACAGCAAAAACTTGCATGCGATGAGATAGAAAATACAATAGTCTTATTCTCAAATATGTTTTACAATATATAAATATAAAACCAGTAAGGAAAGTAGTAAAGTCGGATGGGGCCGTTTACATAAAATCGGACGAAATATATATAGGAGCCATAACTAAATCTAAACCGATTTTAACGAAATTTAACACACATCGTTCTAGACTTATTTCAGCACGCTATGCCAAATTTCGTGTAAATCGAAGGATATAAAGAGACTTTAACATACATCGTTCTAGGCTTAATTCGGAATACTATGCCAAATTTCGTGCAAATCGAAGGATATATAGGGACTTTGGTGCACCCTTTTACATAAAATAGGACGAAAATATATATGGGATCTATATCTAAATCCAAACCGATTTTTTCCAATTTCAATATGGTTCGTCCTTGGGCCAAATAAGTGACCTGTGCATAATTATACCCATAAGTCTGAGGGTATAATTATCCATTAAAAATTTCTGACATTTGTATCATGGTTTACATAATCGGTTTGTGGAAATGGTATGGTCGGTATGAGTCCACTTTTTGGTATTTTCCCTATATTTTCATTTCAAGTACCTGTCAGTATATCTGTGGTGGAGGGTATCCAAAGTTCCGCCCGGCCGAACTAATGTTTTTTCACTTGTTAAATCTATTATTCTCGTTTTAAAATCATATTGGTTGTATCCATGTGAAAATTTGTCGGCGTAGGTCCAGTTTTTTGGCTGCCTTCATATAAGGATGAACGTCTTTGGGAATATATGGAATGTAAGTAATTAAAAACCAGTGTGCGGAAAAGTATAGTCTGACAAAGCCGACCATATAATACCCAACACAACTACCACGAAAATCTTACTTTCTGCGGTTCTATATTCGAAACCTGAGCAATATATCGCGATATTAACCTTCTCTTGGTCGATTGTAGTTCAAATGATCCACTTTCTAAACTTGGCATATTATCCAAATCATTTTTCCCCAGGTAAATGTCCAAGAGCTCCATAACCGGAACTTCATGTGAAATATCAAAGGGATCAGTGCGACATTTCCGTCTTTAGTGGCGTAATAGTACTACTTAACACTATCATAACACATAGATATCTTCCAATATTTATGTATAACTCCCACATCCGAGTACATACAACAATATAATTGGTATCAATTTAAAGGTCAACCACTCCTCGTGGATATACTATTATATTCACTTGTCTATGTCCTTCGGGAGTAAATATGTTCGCCCTAAAATACAAATTTTGTAAATTTTCACACAAAGTCTGGGTTAATTTTTTCCACTAAATATTGACCGATCTTCCTCAAAACAGTCATGCTTATTATATGGCCAGATTCCCTACTGTTCGGGTCATAATTGTGGCCTCTAGAGCGACCAGAAAAACAGACAAAAATAAAGTTTTTGGTCCATTTCCTCACCTAAATATTAACGGATCATTACCAAAAACAATAGGGGTCTTCATTGGCCAGAACCTATCCTACATGCAAAATTTCGTGATGATTGGTCCATAATTGTGTCCTGTATTGTGTTTATAAATTATAATGGTCAGACGGACGGACGGATGGGCATACATGTCTAGATTAACTCAGTTAGTCGAAATATGAAGATCGGTATATTTAAAGGTGGGTGGGAGCTGCACAAAGCTATAATACCCTGACAACATAGTTGTGTAGATTGGGTTTCTGTGGTAGGATAATAAACTAGCATTCGTTTAAGTAACTCAGATAAAAGATGAATATTCAAAAAGTGCTAAGAGAGTCGCTAGCTTTCGTTTCGTTCTTCGTTTTGTTTCTATGTCTCCACAGCTTTTATATCTGAATAAAAAACTGATATGGACTAGTCATGACAAGTATTTATACATAAAAAAAATTCCAATCCACAAGAAAGTCTTCGTAAAGACTAGACCGAACTTGTGATATCCTCCACCACTTGGGGTGCATTTAAAATTCCATAAATCAGTCGGTACCTTTATATGGGAACTATGTTATTGCATTATGTAAAAGAAGGTTGTCTATAGTCTATCAATTAAAACATTATCCATTAATGTGGCTGCAGCACTCTGAGACCGGACCGGACGGTCTCTCCATATCATCCATGAAAGATATGGAGAGATCTGTGGGGTAGAAAGGGGTAGAAAAGATAAGAAGCTAACAAGGATGTAGGAGGAGGAAGGTAGGAAATATTATTTCGATGGCTATAGCAATTTGGACAGTAACATACATATTAAGTGCTAAGGTTTCACTTTCCCAGCCACTTTAGGTTTCTAATGATGCTGTAGATTAAAGCAGGCTCCATAGTTGAAATGAAGTTTACACACAGTGGAAAGTGAGTGTGCCGTCTATAGGCCAGGACTGAACAGCGACACAGGAGATGCTCAATTGTCTCCGTCTCCACCTCGTCATCACATAGTCTGCAGTAGTCAGTAACATCGTGGACCCACTTACTGGTAAAGGTACATGATATTGCAATGACCAGTTATGACTCCTGTCATTACTCTAATTTCAGCTTTATTCAGGTTCAACAGTGACAGAGTCGGCCAGATAGATCAATATGTCAAGATGCACCTAGGTTCCTTGTGTCAAAGTTCATTGGCTCGTTCGTCGAAGAACGTCTCAAAGTTCCAAAAAAAGGTGACAGATGGGGTGGTTTGATTGAGACATCGATTGCTAGATCTGTGGATTGAGATCCTCTTCTGTTTTTTTATTAGCCATAATGTCACAGGGTCCTGGTAGAAGATTAGCAAGGCAGAGTCTCGATACCGACTGAACTTCATTTAGAGATAAACTCTCAACAAACTAATATTGACATGTTCGCAGAGGGTATCGATCGACTAGATACGACTGTGGTACGTACAGTCCCTATATGACTATATAGAAATTTTTATGAGGGACGCACTCGAGGAAGTGAAAGACAATGGTTCCGGTGGTTCGGAATCGGTGGATGGAGATATTGGAGAAGAAATCCAATAAGGCAGCAGGGTCTTCAAATGGCATTGGATGGACTTTTCGAAATCATAGCATGTTTAAGGAATGCTATGATGAAGCATTGGAGGAGAAAAGCCGTGGTGCAGTCGTTGCAGGCAAAGGATAAAGAGGCTAGGGATAAACGCCTTGAATAGGCATATCAAGGTCACAAACTTAAAGGTGAATTGATGGTGACTGTAGAGAAAAATTTATGGGAAGTAAAAAACGATCCGGTGGTTCGGGATCGGTGGATGGAGATATTGGAGAAGAAATCCAATATGGCAGTTTAGGCCAGCCCCAGAACAAATTGGCAGTCTTCAATGGGCATTGGAGGGGCGCGTTGAAATCTTAGGCCATTTTGTGTCCGATATGTTTAAGGAATGCTATGATGAAACATTGGAGGAGAAAAGTCGTGATGAGGCGGAGTTGCGGGCAAGAAATATGGAGCTAGAAGTTACTATAAAAATATCGGAAGACGCCATTGGTTGCCCTAAACAGTCGTAGCAGGCAAAGGATAAAAAGGCTAGAGATAAACGCCTCGAATTGGCATATCAAGCTCACAAACCTAAAGGTGAATTGGTGGCGACTGCAGGGAAGGCCCAGATAGCAAAATATTCAAGGAAAAAGAGGAGAAGGAACTTTTGAAAGAACTGGCTCTTTCGGAGAAGACTCGTGGAGCAGCAAAGGTGGAACGGGGAATTTGGCCAAGCAAGTGGTCGTCAATGACGCAGACATTATGGCAGCGAACCACATCGCGAAATCCTGTGGAGTGCAAGTTGGCACTTTTGGAGAAGGCAGGAGAAACTGAAGAGGCCGAACACGATAAGGTAGAGCGATAATGTGGCTGGTGCAAAGATACCTGTTATGGAACAGAATGCGGCTGTGAAGTTGAATCCAGTGAAAAAGTAGCATGTCCATAAAATAATACATACCAGGTTGAGCCGTCAGTGGTTAGTTATTTTGCCGATAAGAAGATTAAGCCGGCAGACAATAGCGATGAAGCGTCAAAATGAGATGATTGGGGCTGTAAGCAAAATCCGGTGAGTATGGATTTTCCGACGTGGGAAATTACGGCTAGAAATCCTAGGTTGTTGGTCGGGTTGTTGGAGCCTGTAGACAAAGATGATCAATCACATTTTGTTGCCAATAAGAATTAGAAGGAATTGAGCAAACGAAAGCAGAGGCCAATAAGGTGGATCCCATGGATAAGGGTTATATGATAAAGAAGCCTGGATTGCGGTCTGGAAGTTGAAAGTGGAGGTCACGGTTGGTAAGAAGAAAATGGTGAATGGCGTGGTCAATAAGACGAAGACAGCGGCCGAAGATTCTGAGCCTCCAAGAAAAAGCGTTTACACTGTCATGATGGATGTGCTGCCCTGGAAAATGAAGATGCGGAGCAAATGTGGCCGGTGCGAAGATGACGCCTATGTCCAATGGTTCAGGCTGGAAGAATAAGCCGACAGACAAAGGTGGAGGTGCCCACATGAGAAGCTGGTTGGAAATATGGCGGTGGTACCTAGATGCGATCACCTAGCTTTGTTTTAATGTCTTTATAATTACATTTTTTATATTTTACTAGAGGGCCCGGCAAACGTTGTCTTGCCTAACAATATTGTTGATGTATAATTTTCGGCATTTTAGGTTGGTTTTATACCCTCCATCATAAGGTGAAGTGTATATATTTTTGTAACATCTTGGTAATTATCATAGCACACATAGGGTAACATTACAAAACTGAATTTGATGTTTATGAGTGAGTTTTGTTGTTCCCTCCACGATTTAAGATATACATTTTATATTTGCACATACATTTGTACTACTCATAAGATGGCCTAGCGTTGTCCTGCCCCTGTATTCTGTAACTTTTTAACAACATTCGATATTGTCTATTTTACAACAATTTCATTTGTTAGTTTTATTGTTTTTACAATAACAAAAGAAATTTAAACAATATCGAATGTTGTTAAAAGCTACAGAATAGGCTTACTGGTGAAACACGACACCTCCCCTGTTGGCCAATTCTGGCCAATTGCTATCTTCAAACGGTACAGTTGTTGGCAGGAGAGATCAGAATTTAGCGTTTGGCCATATGAAAGCAACTCATAATAAATAATCCCATTCCAGTCCCACCAAATGCATAGCAGAACCTTCCTGGTCGTTAGTCCTGGTTTGGTCACCGTTTGAGGTGCTTCACCGCTCTTTGACCACGATCGTTTTTGCATTGGGTTATCGTATGTGATCCATTTCTCATTTCCAGTTACCATCCGTTTTTAAAAATAAGAGTATCTCATTCCGTTTGGTCAAGACTTCGCAGATGGAAATTCGATCCATTTCATTTTTTCTGTTAATTGGTGAGGCACCCAACCATTGAGCTTCTTTTTGAATCCAGCTTTGTGTGAATGGTTTAATTTTTAGCTCCTGGATGATGTTACGACATGCCTGTAAAATTCGATCGTTCCACCGGTATAATGGATTTCTTTTTCCCAAATCTAATATTAGGGATACTTATTGGGCAGAAATTCTCCCTAATTAGAATTTTCCATATTGACTCAAGTATTCGGATATCCCCACCTAACGGCATCCCTTAATATTCGGTGTTTGGCTGCAATGTTATGTTCGCCCAAGCTTTCAAATATCCCCCATGTAATAGTAATCCACTTTTTCGATACTGTGGGGGATTTGGGCACGTTTGGTTGTATATTTGGTAGAATGAATCGTACTGAAATTGTCAATATTGGTTAAATCTTTGAGGTGCCCACAATAGTCGGTACTTTAAGGAGTTCGGTATTTTAGGGAGTGCTTCAGCCGAAGAGCTGTAATGTTTTATTTTGGATGAAGAAAACCTGTTTACAAAAAATTATCAATATTGGTGCAAATTGGTCCGGGTAGCCCCATATAATGATATGCATATAATGATATACTCTTATTGTTCGGTATTTTCTCATGTGGTATTAGTATATATCCATACCCATTGTAGTATCGTATATCATTCATATCATATATCATTCCATGATATTGAAAGGGTAAAACACATTTGCGGAAACATTTCTATTCACGACCAAGTTTTGTATAGCTCCTACATACGGGTCCCGCACCATTTTCGGTTTTGTAAAGAATTTGACGGAATGGATGGATCATGGATTTGGCTTAATGCAATAAAAAGGCGCCATACATATTTCCCGTTTAATGTTCAGTATGTTGAAGTTCTTACCCCCCGTTTTCCAATCTACTACACATACTGTGTAACATAGTCCCCATATAAATGTCCCGGCCGATTTAAGGAATCTACATATTAGGAAGTACAAAAGTTCGATCTTAACAACGATTTTTCATGGTATTAAATATATCGGTAGTTGACATATTGAGGTAACATCATGAGACTCTTTGTTATAACAAATGCTTTTAATAGTTGTTCTCTTTCAATATGAACTTAATTTTCTCTGTGATACACATATGCGATTAAAGACATTGACCAACGATTAGGCGTATAACCACCATATAATGGTACATTTTAGGTACTTCAATAACAACATGTTCCTATGTTCCTATTATTATTATTTTCAAGAAGAATAATCTAGGGAATGTGTCTTCGAATCAGAACTCTTTTCTGAATCTTCAGATTTTCATCCTTGCATTTGTTCCAAAATGTAAGTGAATTTTATGGAAAACATGTACATACAATGATCGCGAATTCATCTCAATTATTTTTTTGCATTCTCAGAAAAAAAGTTTCGTTACAATGCCAATTGAATAAAATAAAATATTTTGAAAATTTTCAATATTTGACAAATGAATATTTTTTTTCAAATATTGTTTTTCATAATATTTTTTCTTTTTTGCAAATTTTTCGCGATTTTTAAATTTTTCTCACCTTTTAAACCTTCCCTGAAGCTCTACGAATATTTTAAGACTAAGATAAGAAAAATCCGTTCAGCCGTTCTCGAGTTTTAGCGAGACTAACGAACAGCAATTCATTTTTATATGTATACTAGCGGGCCCGGCAAACGTTGTCTTGCCTAACAATATTTTTGATGTATAATTTTCGGCATTTTAGGTTGTTTTTATACCCACCATCATAAGGTGATTTGAATATATTTTTGTAACATCTTGGTATTTATCAGAGCACACATAGGGTAAAAGGTCGTTTATATTTAACCGGATTTGGTTAACCCAGTGGGTTTAAATTTTCAATTCCTTTGAATATATGCCAAATAAATCCTCATAAAGTAGGTTAACCCGGTAAAAAGTTCTAATGTAAATGCCGTATAACATTACAAAACTGAATTCGATGTTTATGAGTGAGTTTTGTTGTTCCCTCCACGATTTAAGATATACATTTTATATTTGCACATACATTTGTACTACTCATAAGATGGCCTAGCGTTGTCCTGCCCCTGTATTCTGTAAATTTTTAACAACATTCGATATTGTCTATTTTACAACAATTTCATTTGTAAGTTTTATTGTTTTTACAATAACAAAAGAAATTTAAACAATATCGAATGTTGTTAAAAGTTACAGAATAGGCCTACTGGTGAAACACGACACCTCCCCTGTTGGCCAATTCTGGCCAATTGCTATCTTCAAACGGTACAGTTGTTGGCAGTAAAGATCAGAATTTAGCGTTTGGCCATATGAAAGCAACTCATAATAAATAATCCCATTCCAGTCCCACCAAATGCATAGCAGAACCTACCTGGT
>NW_026882472.1:0-41367 GCF_032173495.1 Musca vetustissima
ATTGTAGCTATATCTAAATCTGAACCGATTTTACCAAAACTTCACAGACATCAATGCGGACCTAATTCAGTACTCTGCGCAAAATTTTGTCCCAATCGCACAAATATTGGGAGTTTGGTGTATCATTCACAAAAAATCGGACGGAACTATATATGGGAGCTTTATCTAAATCTCAACCGATTCCAAAAAAACTTTGCATACATAAGTATGGACCTGATTCAGTACTCTGTGCAAAAATTTGTCCCAATCGGACTAATATTGGGAGTTTGGTGTATCATTCACAAAAAATCGGACGAAACTATATATGGGGCTATATCTAAATCTGGACCGATTTTCAATCGGGTTCGTCCTTGGGCCAAATAAGTGAACTATGCCAAATTTCATCGAAATCGGATCATAAATACGACCTGTACTTTGTTTACAATTTAAAACCAACAGGCGAACAGTCGGACGGAAATGCGTAAATCGACTCAGAAATTGATTCTATGCATATTCTCAAAAGCAACCATCGGTCTATCTCGATTTCTTTTGCCTGTTACAAACATATGCACAAAGACATAATACCCTGTAGTACAGCGTGGTGAAGGTTATAAAAATTTAGAGTTACTAGCAAAAAAGTCATAACGTTATAACGTAACGGCATGTAGAAATCGGCTCAGAAGGGTGATTACAAGAACATATATTCTCAACAGTAACTATGGATATATAGTGGCTATATTGACAAAGACACAATATCATGTAACACAGTGTAGGGTATATATCCAAAGATATTTTAAAACCCTAAATTTAACATTTTTATTAGAACATATGTTTTACACCTCTATAGAGTTGCGGGCAATTCAAGAAGAAGAAAAATAAAATGATTTCAACATTTGTTAAAATATTTCATTGAAATTAGTATTCCAGTATTTGTTGACAACAATATTAAAATCTGGATAATTTTTTTATGTGTTTCACTAAGAGACGATTTTTTGTACAAGTATATAATTTAGAAATGAGGTATCGAAATATTATTTCTTTTTAAAATTTTTGTAAATAACACGCATGGCACATCTAATAAAACTATATCTTTTCATTCTTTAATTTATATTTTATAAACAACAAATATTTCACTGTTGCTCTATGACATTATTTTCTTTTCCTTCTTCTTCATTTGCCTTCAAAATTTCATTTTTTCTTCAACCAAAGTTGTTCTTGCTTCATTGAAGGATATTCAATGAATAAATCCAACAATTTTTCGGAAATCATTCAACATAACTTACGCCTCTTTTAGTTTCCAAAAAACTCACTCACACATATATGTGTAAAAATATATAACAAAAAGTTAAAAACATATATAAAACATCACCGCTACATAGCCTTCATTGTTTCATTGGTATTGGTTGTTGAGGAAATTTCAAGCATGCGCTCTTTCCACATGCACTCTCGCTTTCTCTCTCCCGTTTCACCACATGTTTCCGTTAGATGAATTGAACACCTCTTGCCACATGTATTCTATCAAAATTGAAGGTGTTCTCTCTGGCTCTCTCTCTCTCCCTTTTCACCACATGTTTCCGTTCGATGAATTGAACAACTCTTTCCACATGTATTCTATCAATATTGAAGGTTTTCTCTCTCGGTCTCTCTTTTCACCACATATTTCCGTTTGATATATTGAACACCCTGTATTTAAGAAATTTATCACACATACTCTCATAATACGTATCGTGTAGAAGAGTGTTGATTTTTTGTGGAAAACCATAGAAGCTGTATGGAGTGTAAACATTTTGTAGTAAATATTATTACCGTTAATTGCAATGACATTTTTAAATGGCCTACTATGTATGAGAGAACATGGAGTGTTTGATAAACGAATGTGGTGAGTTTGAAGGAGACCGATGTGTCGTATGATTGATACAAGTTCTCGGTAAGAAAAATAAATGAGATAAGTAATCGGCTGTTTATTTCACCATAAAACGGAAAGGAATGCCTTAAATAATGCAAAAAAAATCCTATCCTTCTCATAAAATCAAATCCTAATCGATTGACCTAAGAAATTCTATCTTTGGCGTATTTGATCGACCATAGGTTGTAGTCGTAGATCTCTCCTTTTTCTTGGCCCCAAACACATGATCTTAGGCGATCTCCGAGGTATTTCCAATATGATGTGTTATTTTGATATTTAAAGAACGATTACATTTTTTTAGATGAAGTAAATTATCGGATGTTTCTTTCACAATACATCCCATTTAAGGAAATTCAGGCCTAATATTTCTATGACAGTCTAGCACTAAAGTGAATTTAAATTTTCAATAAAATCAGAAACGATTTAACATCTAATCAGTGTACTTCTCAAATACAGCTCTTCTACAAAGACCAACTGCAGCTCTTATTTGCGAAAGAATAATTTTAAGTTATATAAGGAAGAAGGAACCGCACCTCTTCTATGCAGAAGAAGATCTTCACAGCTCTTCTATGTTGTAAAAGAGCTCCAGATGATTTCTTGTATTAGGCAGGAGACCTGTGGAGATCTTCTATAAGAAATAAGTCCTTAAAAGCTGTTCTGTGAGGAAAGCCACCTACACAGTTATTCTATGAGAAATACCTTCGGAGCTTTTTGAGCTACGAGGAAGAAAAACCTTCAATATGGAAAAAATTCGTCGAAGTTTTTTTATATGAAAAAATCACAATTTCTTTGAGGATGAAGACTAAAATAGCACTTCTATAGAGAAGACACTCAGCTATTTTACTGAGGAAGAATATCTTCGGAGCTCAGCTATGAAAAATATTGTATATGGAAGACCTTCGGAGCTAAATAATGACAAATATGGTATTCAGAGCTCTTCTATGTGGAGGTTATACCCGTCTCTTGGTACAACCAAATATTGCCGATGCAGTACCAGCCTTGGGTGTTATCGTCGACAAGATCTTCATGATCTAGACAAAAAGGTCCGAAGGGTACATGCGTAAAGCTCTAGATCAGCAGGCCTTTCGGACAGGTTTGACAGGTAGGATTCATACAAATGCAATCGCCCAGACCTGAAAACAATATCGTATGAATGCTACAATCGAAGATAAACCACCATATATAGAAGCAGAGAAGTATCAGCTGCCTTGACAGTCACAAGTAATCTTAGCATAACTAAGATCAGGATGGTAACTTCTTCTCTTCAATAATAAAAAGACCATATGTTCTACTATAAGAGGACATTAAGGTCCGCTACAAAATTACCTGCGGTTCTTTTAACAATAGAACGCCGAAGGCGGTCATTTTGACTGCTTTCCAATTTCAAGTACAAAAGCAAATGTGCATTTAATGACACTTTTTTTAAAAATATGGTGACTTTTTGTACCTCATAGAATTACGTTTATTATAAAAAATTCGCCAAATTTAAAAAAAAGTGTCATTAAATGCACAGTTGTTTTTGTACTTGAAATTGGAAAGCGGTCAAAATGACCGCCTTCGGCGTTCTAGTGTTAAATGAATATTTTCCGATTTTTATAAAAAAACGTCCTGTTTTTTATAAGACGACCTATCAAGTGTTCTATAAGAAGACCAATCCTTCTGGTCTTCTATTAGAATACCTTTCTTTATCATAAGAAGACCTCCTTCTGGTCTTCTATAAGAAGATCTATTTGGTCTTCTATAGGAAGATGTTTCTGGTTTACCGTAAGAATACCCTAGGAAGACATTTCTGGTGTTCTATAAGATCTTTATGGTCTTCTATAAGAAGATTTCTCTGGTCTTCTATAAGAAAACATTTGTGGCATTCTATAAGAAGACCTTTCTGGTCTTCTATAGGAAGACCTTCATGGTCTTCTATAAAAAGTCCTCCTTCTGGTCTTCTGTAAGAAGATCTTTCTGGTATTTTATAAGAAGACCCTTCTGGTCTTCTATAAGAAGATCTTTCTAATTTTCTATAAGAGGACCATCTTGGTCTTCTATAAGAAGTCTTAGCAGATCTTTCTAGTCTTCTATAAGAAGAAGGAGAAGAAGATATGTCAGGTCTTCTATAAGAAGACTTTTCTGGTCTTCTGTGAGAAGACCTTTCTGGTCTTCTATAAGAAAAACTTTCTGGTCTTCTATAAGATAACTTCTATAAGAAGACCTATCTGGTCTTCTATAAGAACAGCTTTCTGGTCTTCTATAAGCAGATCTTTCTAGTCTTCTATAAGAAGATATTTCACGTCTTTGTGGTCATCCATAAGAAGATCTGTAAGGTCTTCTATCAGAATGCCTTTCTGGTCTTCCATACGAAGCCCTCCCTGGTCTTCTAAAAGGACACCTTTCTGGTCTTCTATAAGAAGACCTTTCCGGTCTTCCATAGGAAAGCCGGTCTGGTCTTCTATAGGATGACCTTTTTGGACTTCTATAAGAAGACCAGAAGAATACCTTTCTAACCTTCTGGTCTTCCGTAAGAAGACCCTCTTGATCTATAGGAAGACTTTTCTGGTCGTCTATAAGATGACTTCTATACTGCTCCGACTTCTCTTGTTCAGTAACTTACATTAGAATTTGATGGAGAATATTTTTGTCCTCTATACTATACTTCTAAAACGACATCTAGTGGGAAAAATTACCAAAAACTTGGAATAAGATCGTTTATAACCCCAAAACATGGGTTTGGAGTTTCGATCTATTCTGAGATGTATAGTAGAAACGTTATGGCGAACATTCTTGTAGAATATCCCGACCTGCTATGACCCCGTTTTAAATGAGTTTTCAATCATTTCTGAAAGAGCGGACCGAAAAGGCCATTTCAGAGAGTCGACTGAGGGTCACGGTATTACACAAAAATATTCTTAACATTAATATCTGTAATAGTACGTTTACATTTAACCAAATTTCGTTGAACCCAAACCCTCTGGGTTCAACGAAATTTTCAATTTTCAATTCCTTTGCATAAATGCCAAATAAATCCTCATAAAGTAGGTTAACCCGGTAAAAAGTTATAATGTATATGTCGTTTAATATTGCCAAAGACAAATGCGAAGATTTTTAGAAATCCAAATCCGAATATTTTCAAATGTCTTGGAAATGGGAAATATTGCACTTTTCATTTTTTTTTAATTTCCCAGTAATTATCAAAAAATGCATTTTGTTGCACAGCGCAATAGGGTCCAATGACTGTGATACTCATATTACTTGCCCTGGTATTTGTATGTTACTGTCCCGCCTAAGCTAAACAAACGGCAGTTCTAAATTGAGAGGGAATACGTGTTTGTTTGTTTTTACGAAAACGCAAAGGGTCTAAGCAACACTGCCCAATGGTCCTCTTTAAAAATACCTTCCAATTTTTCCTTATGAACATTTGCCTCGAGAACATTTGCTGAAGGGTCCTTTTGTCTCCCTAAAGAAGAACCTTCGTTTTTATATAAGAAGTTTTCGTGGTCTTAGGCCACATATAAAAAGGCTGATCAGTCTTCTATTAAAATATCTCCAGTTCTTCCTTAAGAAGAACTTCTTACCTAAAATAAAAACCTCTTCTGACATTTAATCTCTCTCTCTCTCTCTCGATTTATGTGAGCAATTTTTTTTTTCAAGCTATATAACAGTATCATGTTTACAATGTTATGCGGTTTCTTTGTGTCATTTTTTGAAGATTTTTTATTAGTAGGAATTTCCAAACACATGCATATCTAGACACAAAGCAAGCATCCTTTTGTGAAATGCAATCAATGACTACTCCCAAATGTTTTTTTTTTCTTCGCCATCTATCTCCCAATACTCACCAAAACAAAAAAATGTCATCTGTGGTGCATTTCCGCCTCTGTACACAAAACATGTGAGCGGATGTGTGTGAGTGTGTGTGTTATACGATTAGTTTTGTTATTGTTTTCTCTGTGGTAAAAAAATAAATATCAACTCTCTAAGTCTCTCTTACTCTTCCGTTACTCATAACAGTTATTTTTGTTACAGTTATGCTCATTCATGTTTAACTCTCTCTGTTATTGTTTTTGCAATCTCTTTGCAGTTGAGCTTTTCACCACATCAAACAAACCAACCAACCAACCAAACCTTGCTTAACGGCTTTGTGTTTGTCCGTTGCTGTGTATGCCTGTGCGTGCGTGCGTATGAGTGTGTTCATGCATTTATGTGGTGGAATGTGGTTTGTATGGCTGGCTTTCATGAGATGTTGGCTGTGATTTAGAAATCTCTGCTGGTGTGTGGTGCTGTGTGCTGGAATTACAAGCATTCAACGCGGCGCTGAGTGTGTCTCCCAAAAGTTTTGGCCTCTTCAGTCCGATACAAACCGACCAACCAACCTGACGAGTGTTTTGAAATAAAGAAAGAAAACGCGGTGCGCGGTGTTCATAAGCAAAAATATAATTCCCCAACAGAAAAAAAACGCTTCTTAATTTTTTATTTTTAAATACATTTTTTTGTGGAATTTAATTTGAATTATTTACGGGGTATTGAATTGAAAAAAATGATTTCAAGAAAATAAAAAAACCAAATAACGAAATTAAAAAAAAAACATAAATACATGGAAAACCCTTTAAACGAATTTTTTAAAAAAAATATATTTTTTGGTTAACTTTTTCGTTCTAAAAAAATTATTAAAAATAATAATAAATAAAGTGAATTAAAAAAATAAAAATATTACAAATAAAATAAAAATTATAAAAAATATTAAAAAAATCCCTTTGTGAAAAAATACAACAAATAAGAAAAATTATACATAAATTTGTCAGTGTGTGCGTGTGTGCAAAAAGAAGGAGGATTACACAATTACACACAAAACGCCATTTTGGATTTTTGTCTTTCTGGCTGGCTGCGAAAAAAGGACCTCCAATTCAAAGTCGACACCCTACCCTACCTCCAATCATTTCAAAAACTAAGGCCCTCAAAGCAAGAGAGAGAGCCCAAGTGGAGCTCTGAAATATTAGCAACAGTAGCAGCAGTTGGGGGAAACGTGGTGATGGCAGGACATTCTCAGGATATATATGAAAAACTAAAATAAAAGCGTACTCCCCAAAAAAACTAACCACCACCACAATTGTCAGCTTCATAATCATCAGCAGCAAATAGAAAAACAGAAAGAAAACGAAGAAAAGAAGAGGAAGTCAGAAAAAAAATAATGGTTTTCTACAAAATTCCAAATTGAAAAAAATAAAGGAATAATAAAAATAAATAAATATTTCAAAATTTTCCGAAAATAAAAAAATCCATTACAAAAAAGTCTAACCCACCTATATAAGCAAAGCCAAGCTTCTGCCCATGTTTATGATTTAAAGAAAAAACGCAAACAAAAATACCCCGCCCCATTTTTTTTAATTTTCGGTTTTGTGTGTTTTTTTTTTTATAATTCGCCACCATTCATTAAAATGGATTACAACAATGGATTACCAACAACAACAACAGCGGGAACTGCAACACATCGTAAATTTATGAAAACATCTCGTCAGGTCATTACCTCGACAAAACGTAGAAAATCCGGCCACACAATGCCAATGGCATTGTTTGCTGGGTTATCCTCAGCGGTAACATCATGTTGTGGATTACTAATTGTCGTGGCGCTCAGCTGTTGCGTTAATAACGGTAAGTTTAATTCATTATTTACAAAATAATGTTTATGTTGGTCTTCTCGCTCTCCCTCTCTCTTTGATCTGTCAGTTATATCAAAGTGATCAAAGAGAAAACATTTTTCAGTGTTGACACCTAGTAAACATTTTAAGAGATTTAGATATGCAATTAGCTGTTATAATTTTGCAGATGAGAAAACGACTTTAAATTTAAAATTTCTGAATATAAAAGGCGATTAGGCGAAATTCCATTTATATATTATCTCAATTTGAGTCCATTGAGCCTCGGGCTGGGGTTTTTTTAAGAATACCAGTTTTTGAGGTCTGGATATTTGAATAATAATCGAGCCCAATGAGAGGGGCTTTTAAAACGTATTTACATTCCCTTAGGTCAGAATTCTTAAACAATATTTTTTCCAAGGATCAAGAACTTACAGGCATGGATTTCGTTAATGGATCATCAATTTCTTCGTTCGGGATTTTTAAAGAATATTTTTTCAAGGACAAAAAAAAAAGAAAAACAGTGAGCGGAGCAGTATAGTGGGACGGGGCCGGCGATATGATACTCTACACAACTTCCACGAAAATCTAACATAGATTCCCTTCAGGGTGAGTTGGGTTGTGATGTTCGGCTTTCAAAAAATTTATGTTTTCTGTCTAATTCCTGGATCCTCATGGAAAATTTAAAAGCAATCACGCTATATTTCTGACCTCTAGTGTGGTAATGGGTTACTGAATACTATATCAATACGTAAGCACCTGTAAATAGTTAAGTGTATCTCCCACATTCGAGTACATACGACAATATAATTGGTATCAATTTAAAGGTCAACCACTCCTCTTGGATATAATATCAACATCTCGGGTCGATGTCCTTCAGAAGTAAACATATACGCCATAGAATACAAATTTTGTCATTTTTCACACAAAAGTCGGTGTCCATTTGACCCGCTATATAATAACAGATCTTTATCAAAAAATGCATGCTTATTCTCTGCCCCGATCCGCTTCTCCATGCAAAAAATCGCGGTGTTTAGGTCATAATTGCTCCCCAGAAAAACCGACAAAAAATAAGTTTTTGGTCCATTTCATCCCCAAAATATTAACTGATCTTTTCCAAAAACAATAGGGGTCTTCATTGGTCAGAACCCATCCTAAATGCAAAATTTCGTGAAGATCGGTCCATAACTGTGGCCTGTATCGTGTTTACAAATTATAATGGACAGACGGACGGACACACATGTCTAGATCGACTCAGCTAGTCGAGATATGACTATCGGTATACTTAAAGGTGGGTCTAAGACCAATAATTCGGGGCGTTACAAACTTTCCACAAAGCCATAATACCCTGACAACACAGTTGTGTAGGGTATAAACACTGGCATGATTTTTTGAGGATTAAAATTTTTTTCCAAAAATCTACATAGTAACACGCGTAGATTTAAAAAAAAAACATTAATTCTGAATGTTTAATGACCAACAGAGGCACATTGGCGGATTTTTTTTAAATACCTTTATTCTGGATTTTTAATAACCAACAGATCCACATAGGTGGAGTTTTTAAAAGGATTTCCTAAGGTAAATAAAAATTGAATTTTTCTAATAAATAATATTTTTCCAAGGATCTACACACTTAGTGGGGCGTACAAATTGTTCAAGAATATTTTTCTTAAAGATACACAGATCCTCAGGAGTGGTTATCTTATACTGATAACCAATTCCTTAGGTCTGGATTTTTGAAGGAATTTTTTTTCCTGGGGCTAACAGAACCCTCAGTACATTAGGTCTGGATTTTTAATCCCTCAATCCCTTTGAAGTGGATTTTTAAAGAATATATTTTCCAGAGGCCAACGAATCAAAGCTGTGGAAGACATTAGCTATGGATTTTTGTAGAATCAACATAGATTTATCAGATATTTTTTTTTTTTAATATTATCAGTCTCTTAGGTTTCTGAGAAGGATTATCAGACCCATTAGCATGGATTTTTAAGGAATAATTATCTCAGGGATCAAAAGACTCGCAGCTGTTGATTCAGCATTTTTTAAGAATATTTTTTTTGAGGATTCGTTGATTTTTTTTAAAAATAATTATCATACCATTTTTATAGTCTCAGGTTATATATACCTTGATACGGCACCAAAATATTGGTTTTGAACCCATATTTCATTTGGGCCAAATCCATTTTGGACAATTTCGAGTCGATTTATAAATGTACGTCCAGCACGATAACTTGGAATGGGAATAAACGATTTCATCCAAACTTTGGACATCGTTATATTTCTTCTAAACTTAGTTCAAGTATGATGCTGGGGAATATTGGCCCACTGCTTCTGGTACCTCACCCACAAAATGTTCAAAATTGTGCTAAAAATTAATTTTATAATATCACGCGAACAGACTATCCTATTTGAAACAAACTTTGTAGATTATCTTAACTTTCCCAAGACTAGATGAAGAGGGACCCATTGCTCCACTCCTTCTGGTACTTACCCCATAAAAGGTCCAAATTTATGTACTCAAGTCTGAAGGAGGGACCCGTCGGGGACCCTTCTCCTTCTGGTATCTCCACTACAGCGAATAATGAAACCGGTCGATTTTTTAAAGAGGATATTTCTTAAAGAGGATATTTTTTAAAGGATTAACATGTCCTCAGGAGGGGACTTCTTATACTGTTTAAGTCCTTTTTTAAGGGATAACAGAAGTACTGACATTTTTTTAAAAGGATTCCTAATCCTTGGTTTAGATTAAAAAAGAATTAAAAGAATCAACAGAGCTACATTGGCGGACGTTTTTTTTAAATCATTTTTTCTATGAATCAACAGTTCCACATTTCCTAAAGATCTGGATTTTTAAGAATATTTCCACTAAGAACCAACCAAGACACAGAAGTGGATTTCTGAAAAAAATCGAATCCGCTAAATTGGAATTATTTTTTATACCCTTCACCACACTGTGGTACAGGGTATTATGTCTTTGTGCATATGTTTGTAACAGGCAAAAATAATCGAGATAGACCCATGGTTCCTTTTGAGAATATACATAGAATCACTTTCTAAGTCGATTTATGCATGTCCGTCCGTCCGTCTGTCCATGTTAAATTGTAAACAAAGTACAGGTCGCATTTATGATCCGAATTTGATGAAATTTGGCATAGGTCACTTATTCGGCCCAAGGACGAACCCTATTGAAATTGGGAAAAATCGGTTCAGGTTTAGATATAGCTCCCATATATATATATTTAACCGATTTAATGTAAACGGTATTTTTCGATTTGCACGAAATTTGGTACAGCCTAATCATTTAGGTCTAGAATGATGTCTGCCAAGTTTCGTAAAAATCGGTCCAGATTTAGATATAGCTCCCATATATAGTTTCGTCCGATTTTATGTAAATGGTGCCCCAAAGTCCCTATATATCTTTCGATTTGCATGAAATTTGGCATAACGTACTGAATTGAGCCTACAGTGATGTCTGCCAAGTTTCGAGAAAATCGATCCAGATTTAGATATAACTCCCATATATAGTTTCGTCCGATTTAATGTAAATGGTGCCCCAAAGTCCCTATATATCTTTTGATTTGCACGAAATTTGGCATAACGTACTGAATTAAGCCTAGAGTGATGTCTGCCAAGTTTCGAGAAAATCGATCCAGATTTAGATATAGCTCCCATATATAGTTTCGTCCGATTTCATGTAAATGGTGCCCCAAAGTCCCTACATATCTTTCGATTTGCAGTAAGTTTGGTACAGCCTAATCATTTAGGTCTAGAATGATGTCTGCCAAGTTTCGTGAAAATCGGTCCAGATTTAGATAGATATAGCCCTTTTTATTATAGATTGATTTTATGTAATTGACGCACCATATATATTTTCGCCCGATTTCAAGTAAATTGGGCATCAAACTCCTCATGTTAGTCAGATTGACATCAAAGTTTGCATATCGTACAAAATTGAGCATAAAATTATATAGTTGCGTTTTCTAGAAGTACAGACATAGCCCAACGTATGACCTATTTATATTTGTTTGAAGTCGATTTACATACTTTATGGATATATCTAGGTAGATTCACATTTAGATAAATATCACACATTTTATTTCACCCAATTTCATGCTAATAGTCCTGTTTAATATACCCATAGTGGTGAAGGGTATCATATAGTCGGCCCCGTCCGACTTTACTACTTTCCTTACTGGTTTTAATCTGTATTTTTATGAATATTTTCCCAAAGATTCCAAGGAATCCACAGATCCACAACCATTGATTTTTAAAATTGATTATCAGTCCTTTTTTTGAGATACATTTTTACCAATAAGATAATTAAATCATTTACTAGAATTGTAAGGAATATTTTTTCCAAAGACTTACATAAGGATTATAAGATCCCTACATCTGGAATATTTAATTTTATTCATAATTTTTTATAAATTTTTAAGGATCTGCATTTGAAGATTTTTTTCCAAGAATCAACAGCGCCAACGCCTTGAAGGTCTGGGTTTTTCAAGAATATGTCTTCCAAGGATCAATTGAGATACGGCAATTTTTAAACAATTATCAGTCCCTTTGGTACGATCCACAGGCGGGTAATTTTATACCCTACACAACTATGTTATAAGGGTATTATAGCTTTGTGTGGCCCTAAATATGTGTCCGTCGTCCGATATAGGCCACAGTTATGGACAAATCGAAATTTTGTATGTAGGGCTTCGGGCTAAGGTAGTCCCCTATTATTTTTGTACTTTTTCTGGTACCTCTAGAGGCCACAATTGTCACCCGAACATCATGAAATTTTACACAGAGAAAGAGGGCTGAACCTTGAAAAAGCATGAATATTAATTGATGGAGATCAGTGAATATTTATAGACTTTTGTGAGAAAACTGAAACAAATTCTGTGGTGTATATATTAGGTTGGGGAAAAAGAAATCCATTATTTTAAATTAACTATAAGACTTTATTTAACATGCTTCGGAATGTCCGATTTGGACCAAATATGCACCGATTTGCTGTATGATTTGCTGCCATTTTAAAGATAACTTCATAATGCCTCTCATAGAAGTCCTGCTCTCTACTTGCAAAACAGTCTCTAGTAATCGATTTTCACAATCCTCCCTAGATTCCAATTTTTGATCATTAAAGCAATTTTGCAATGGAAGAAAAATATGATAATCGCTTGGTGCCAAAGCCCTACATGCCGGACTGTATGGCGAATGCATTAAAACTTCCCAACCAAGCTCCCGAAGTTTCTGGCGAGTCACTGTAGATGTGTGTGGCCTAGCGTTGTCCTGGTGGAACACGATACCTCTCCTGTTGTCCAATTCTCGCCGTTTCTGGTCAATTGCTATCTTTAAACGGTCCAGTTGTTGACAATAGATATCAGAATTTTGCGTTCGGTCATATGGAAGGAACTCGTAATAAATAACCCCTTCCAGTCCCACCAAATGCGTAGCAGAACCTTCCTGGCCGTTAGTCCTGGTTTGGCCACCGGTTGAGGTTCTTAACCGCTCTTTGACCACGATCGTTTTCGCACAGGGTTATCGTATGTGATCCATTTCTCATCTCCGGTCACCACCCGATGTTACGACTGCTAACATGTCGGTCAACTTCGATCATTTCTCTGATTTTATCGACATTTTCGACGAACGGCCTAATCGATTTCATTTTCCCCAACTTAATATACATACATTTTTTTGAAATTGCGTTTATTACTTTCAATTCAGTTATATGGGGGCTATATAAAAACATGAATGTCATCACACCTTCGATATACCAATTTACGGCAGTTCGCAAAAAATAGTACACTATCGTAGTGTACCATACCAGGTACACTAAGATACCACTGCCGGTACACTACGATTTTTAGTGTACCGTTACACTAGGATTTTTTAGTGTACCTCAGCAGGCATGTTAAGATTTTCGTTGTGCTCCGGAACAGTAACGCCAAACATATTTTTAGTGTTTGTGTACCGGTACAGTACGTTATTTCAGTGTACCACATTGGTACGGTACAGAACACTATGGAACGGTACCATAATGTTTATTTCCGAACGCTGATTTACAATCACATCCTAGAAATAATATTAATGTCTCCACAAAAAATGTCAAAACCCTATTTTTTCAAACACTTTCTATTATTTCTAAACAATTTAAAGTAGATATTTCAGAAAAGAAGCGACCTCGTTTCAGGGCCCATTTAATATTGGCCGATTTAAAATATGTCCAATTAAATAGTACCATCAAAATTAATATTTTTCTTTGATTCCTCATGGTGGATGGCATAAAACGATATATTTCACTAAGGCATAGTCTAAAGATCCGACAGCTGTCCAGTTTATACCGATGACCGTTGTGGGTTGGGTCTATTTAAAAATCACACGAATTTAACCCGAGCTGTACTAGAGTGACCAAATGGTCACACTCATAAGACGGTCAATAAAACATCTAAAATCACCTTTACCCGAGCAGTGCTAGTATGACAGCCCAAAAAATTATCCTGTCGATAATCCTGATAAGAAAAAAGGATACAAATCAAATTTTTGGATTCAGTGACCCACAATCTTGAGACGCTGAAAGTTTCGTTCCAAAAATTCGAAAAAAATTTACAGCACTATTCGAGTTAATTATGGTAGTCGGGTGTTTTTGTTTCAAATTCAAATTTTTCTACTTTTAAAACTAAACAAAGAAACACACATATCAGTTTACATATATTTGAACGATGAATTAATTATACAAACTGACATTAGGCAAGAATACCTTTAATTAGGCGGGTAATTTTATTGTCAAATTCTTAACCACAAATTTATTTTTTTTTTTGGTGGTGGATACGAATGAATTAATCAGGTATTTGATTATCATTTAATTGTCGTGAAATCAAAACAACATTTCTTAATACATTTCACACTAGAACGCACACAATAATTAATTACAAAAAAAAAAAAAAAAAACAAAATATCAACATTCGTGCATATCAAAAATTAAAAAAATAAAAAAAATAACATTTTACAATTGATGTCATCGTAGATGATAATTAACGATTAGTTGTTTAACGAAGTTTAAGCAACAACAATTAGTTTCTTTTTTTGTAAATATTAAGCAAAAGGGTGTTGTGATATGATAACGAGAGGAAGGATGGGAATTTTGAAAATAAAATCAACTCTTATAGTTATGCGTTTTTTTTTTTCATTCACAAAATTCTTCGTCAAAAGCAGTTGCGGAGCTTGAAAATAGTCTGAAAACTCAACTCCCCAAAATTATGTTGAAGCTGAAAAAAACTTATTTTTAACCAGTGAGCGGAATAGAACGATAGGATGGGTCAGGCCATATGATACCCTGCCACAACTGCCACTGAACTCTAATTTTGTGAACAAACCGTGGTTGATTAGATCATTGTCAAAAAGCACTTCTACTTAGTTCAGATCAGATTCGCTTCACTGTGTGATGTGTTGTGATGTTCGGCTTATAATTGCGGCCTATAGTCCGACTTAAAAACCAGTAAGGAAAATAGTAAAGTCGGACGGGCCGACTATATGATAACTTTCACCATTTTGGGTATATTCTACATATGTATCCCAACAGACGTCGCGTTTTTGTTATATATCTATATCTGAACCGATTTCAGGGAAACTTGCCAGAGACTAATTTATATTACTTCAGTACGTTGTGTCAATCGGGCTAGCTATGATCTTATCATGAAGCTTAGCAACATCATTTTAGACTTAATTCAGTACCCTATACTAAAATTCATGCAAATCGAAAGATATATATATATATAGGGACATGGTGTACCAATTACCTAAAATCGGATGAAAATATATGGGAGTTATATCTAAATCTGAACCGATTTTCACGAAACTTAGCACACATCATTCTAGACTTAATTCAGTACGCTATGCCAAATTTCGTGCAAGTCGAAAGATATATAGGGACTTTGGTACACCATTTACCTTAAATCGGATGAAAACATATATATGGGAGCTATATCTAAATCTGAACTGATTTTCACGAAATTTATTACACATCATTCTAGACCTTATTCATTACGCTGTACCAAATTTCGTGCAAGTAGAAAGATATATAGGGACTTTGGTACACCATTTACCTTAAATCGGACAAAGATATATATGGGAGCTATATCTAAATCTGAACTGATTTTCACGAAATTTAATACACATCATTCTAGACCTTATTCATTCGAAAGATATTTAGGGACTTTGGTACACCATTTACCTTGAATCGGATGAAGATATATATGGGAGCTATATCTAAACCGATTTTCAGGAAATTTATTATACATCATTCTAGACCTTATTCATTACGCTGTGCCAAATTTCGTGCAAATCGAATGATATATAGGGACTTTGGACGAAAATATATATTTGGGAGCCAGCAACGTACACAGAATTTCATTTCAGGGGGGCCCGGTAGTACAAAATGAAAAAATTCGCTGTTGCAAACATAAATTTACTGTGAAAAAAATCATTTCGGTGGGGCCCCCCCCTGCGTACGTCCCTGATGGGAGCTATATCTGAACAGATTTTTCCCAATTTCAACGGGGTTCATCCTCGGGCCAAACAAATGAGCTGTGCCAAATTTCATTCAATTCGGATCATAAATGCGACCTGTACATTGTTTACAATTTAACATGGACAGACGGACAAGCGGACGGACGGACATGCATTAATCGACTCAGAAAGTGATTCTATGGAACCATGTGTCTATCTCGTTTTCTTTTGTACCCTGTACCACAGTGTGGTGAAGGGTACATATCATCTGATCATCACCGAAAATTGTAGGTATTGTCTTGACCATAACCGGAACTTCATGTAAAATTTAAAAGCGATTAGGTTGACATTTTCGCCCTCTAATGAGGTAATGGTAATACTAAACAGTATCAGAAAAGGTAGACCCCTGTAATAATAACGCAGAACTCACGTGCCGGGTAAATACAACAATATAATTGGTAACAATATGAAAGTCAACCACCCCTCTTTGATAGACGGTCAAATTCTTCGGTCTCTGGATACAAATATTGCCATTCTTCACACAAAAGCTTGGGTCAATTGGACCCACTAAATATTGACCCATTATCATGAAAAAGGGACAACATGCCTATTCCATGACCAGATCTCCATCTTCGTGTAGAAATTCATGATGTTCGGGTCATAATTGTGGCCTCTGTAGCGACCAGAATATTATAGACAAAAAATATGTCCATTTCATCTCTGAAATATTTATCGGGTCTTCTTTGGCCAGAATCCGCCCTATATGCAAAATTGCATGGCGATTGATCCATAACCATGGCATGTAGCGCATTTAAAAATTATCGTAGATCGACTCAACTAGTCGAGATATGACGATAGTACCCTTACAACATGGTTGTGTATTTTTTAAATCTCAAATGGAGCTTAAAAATATGTTTTTAAAATCTGTGCCTATAGCTGAAGTAGAGAAATTCCTCATTTTAAGCAATGGTCAGGTTTGAAAAAAACCACCCTGTGGTTGTGATCAAGCTTAACAGAAATATTTTTAAATATTCACCCCAATAACTGTAATAGAGCTTGAAAAAATATTCTTAATTGAGCGGAACAGTACGGGGACGGACGGCCCAGGTCATATGATACCATAAATAACTACCACGGATCTCCAATTTTCTGCGGATCTATATTTTGGACTGGTCAATATTTGCCCTCTTGACAGATTGGAGGTCAACAGCCTCTATTTCTTATCCTGACCTGTTTTCCAGGGTGATTTGAGTTACTGATTTTGACCTATCATTATCAAAACACATCTGCAAATTATTTGGCCACCACTCCTCTTCGATATACTGTCAACTTCTAAGGTCCATGTCCTTCAGGAGTAAATATATCGATCGATCTTTATGAAAACAGAGGTATGACGATCGATATAACACCCTGACGACATAGTTGTGTATAAAAATTTACATCTATAGCTCCGATTGAGCTTGAAATTTGCCAAAAAATAAAAAAAATGTTTTAAATATTAAAATTATCGCCGAATTCTGCTAATAATTTTGACCTGTATACTTTAATAATTTCACCCCCATACGAAAACTGTCACTTATTCATCATTCCGATTAAAAAAAAAACCTCTCAAAATTTCTAGGTAATCTGCTTTGAAAATATTCCCAAATCCTTCAACATTTAAAAGGTGTTCACGACGAACAGTAATGAATGATTTAATTTTTTTTTTTGCCCAATTCAAGTGCCATGAATTGACATTTTTTTTCTCAATTTTTAAAACCAAATAAAAAAACAAATCCGAGATCACTTGGAAAACAATGAAGGCATTGTACGATTTTTTGTTGTTCTCGTAAAAAAAACTGTAGGTGAATGTTTCAAGGTGTTAACTTTCAAAAATAAATAATAGTAATAATAATAAATTGAATTTCTAGCCGTTTTTTGTATTTTTTTAATAAATCAATTTTTGTGGAAGTTAATAAAAAGATTTTGAAAATTTTCCATAACATTTTAAAGACACTTAAGTATTGACTCTGAAAAATAAATTTCATGTGGGTCTGATACATAATGTTTAGAAATTCTAACTCTATACTTTTGTATGTATAATTTGTATAGTCGAACGGGCCTACTATTTGATACCCTACACAACTACCACGAAAATCTAACTTTCTGCTGTTCTATATATTTCTGGGATATATTTCGCCATATTTGAATCAATTGAACAGCTCTACTATCTAACCCTGGCATATTTTCCAAGTCTTTTTTCCCGAGGTGAATATTTCGCCATAAAATATTTCGTCACATTAGGTTTTGATTGATTTGACCCTAGGAATATTGACTTGTCATCATTTAAACATTCGTTCTAAGTAGTTTGTCAGATCCCCTTTTAAAATATGTAATGTTCTGCATATAATAATGACCTCTAGAGTGACTAGAAAATCTGACAAAAATAAAGTTTTCGGTCCCTTGCACCCCCGAAATATCATTTTAACTTCACTGAATATATGCGTTATATGCGTCGTCCTTGACCATATTCGGAACATCATTTGCATGAAATTTCAAAGCGGCCAGCGCGACGATTCCGCCTTCTAGTGGGGTAATCGTTATACTAAACAATATTATAACACATTGATACCTTTAAATATTTATATTGTATAACTCCCACATCCGAGTACATACAAACAAATAATTGGTATCGATTTAAAGGTCAACCACTCCTTTTGGATATGCTATCAACTCGACGGGTCTCTGTCCTTTAGGAGTAAATAATATGCACGAGGAAAAAAATTGTTATTTTTCACACAAAAGTATGGGTCCATTTGACCCGGTAAATATTGACCGATCTTCATCAAAACTGTAATGTTTATTCTATGGCCAGACCCCTCTCTCTTCGTAAAATTTCATGATGTTCCGGTCATAATTGTGGTCTCTAGAACAATCAGAAAACAGAGAAAAGAAAAACGTTTTTAGTCAATTTAATCCCCTAAATATAAACGGATTATTTCTATGGCCAGAACCCGCCCTTCATGCAAAATTTCTTGGAGATTGGTGCACAACTGCGGCCTGTATCGTGTTATCAAATTTTAATAGACGGACACATATGACAATATAGTTGTATTAGATAAATTTCGTATTGAATTTTTCTTTTTTTTTTTTTGTATGCATCGAATGTGTTATACCTGTCCCATGCACATTTTCCAACCGATTAACTGTCAGCTAGCTTTGATTATTTTTAATGGGTATGAAATGCCATTGTAAAAAATTATAAGTCCTGTTTTTTAGTAAGCCCTTTCGATTTTTTGTATTTCACGCATAAGTAAGAATTTCTAAACCAACATAAATCCTACACTCTAACTGTAATCTTAATTTCACCAAAGTTCAAATTGCACCAAATTTAATTTTCTTTTCCAAAACTACCTTAATACTTCTTTCAAATAGTAATAGTAAGTCCAAATTTAAGAACTCTCGCTATAGTTGTTGAACAACAACCCCAAATTTTGCGCCACTTGGTACTTTTTGTACCCATATTACAAAATTATCTCAATCATAATCTTAGTTGCAAACTTTCAGGATTCCAGTTCTACACGTTCACCGAAGTCCAAATTGTACGAAATGCAATACTTTTCGTACCCATAAGTTCGAATTTCCAAAATTACCTCAGTCATGCACTCCAATAATCATCTTAAAACCTAATTTAAGTTTTCCATCGCTATGCGTTCACTCAAATCTAAATTGTAATCCAAATTTAGTACATATAATTACGAATTTTCAAAATTGCCGACCTCCAAATGTGATTTTTATTCAATTTTAATTCAAAATTTCAAGATTTTCGCCCTATCCGTTCACACAAAAACAACTTGTAAACTATTCGGTATCATTTAGTACTTTTTGTTTCAATAATTAAGAATTTCCAAAACTATCTCAATCCTACACTCCAACAATAATATGAATTCCAAAATTCTGGAGTACAGCTCTATCCGTTCACACATAATCCAGTTGTACACAAATATAGTACCATTAAGTACAGATAAGTACATCAATTATTATTCCAAATTTTAGGTTACCAGTTCTTTCCTTTTACCCAAATCCAAATTGTACCAAATCTAGTACCATTTAGTACACATAAATACGAATTTCCATAGGTATGTCTATAGCTCAATCTTCAACAGTAATCTTAATACGAAATTCCTGGTTTTCAGCTATGTACGTTCACCCAAACTCCAAATTGTACTAATTTAGTACATTTTAGTAATTTTTGGTACCAATAAGTATGAATACCCTTATCTACATCAATCTTAACTCCAACTTTAATTCTCAATTTGAAGACTCCAGCTCTATCTGTTAACCAAAATGCACCAAAATTATCGTACTTATGTGTACGAAAAGAACTAAATGGTACACTTTTCGTACACATAAGTACGATTATTTTTAAAGCCTACCTACCTCAATCTGTAAAGCTACTTCAATTTTGGGCACGTTTTTCAACCAGTGGATATAAAATTATCAACATAGATGCACGTTTTATTTTGAATGGGGAGACCTATTTATACCCTGTGGTAAGGTAAGGGTATTATGTCATTGTGAATATGTTTGTCCGTCTGTCTGTCCAGGTTAAATTGTAAACAAAGTATAGATCGCATTTATCATCCGATTTGGATGAAATTTGGCACAAATCATCTATTTGGGCCAAGGACAAACCCTATTGAAATTGGGAAAAATCGGTTCAGATTTAGATATAGCTCCCATATATATTTTCCTCCGATTTAATGTGAATTGTAAACCAAAGTCCCTATATATCTTTTGATTTGCACGAAATTTGGCACAGCGTAATGAATTAGGCCTAGAATGATGTGTGCTGAGTTTCATGAAAATCGGTTCAGATTTAGATATAGCTCCCATATATAGTTTCGTCCGATTTTAGGTAAATGGTGTAAAGCCCCTAAATACCTTTCGATTTGGACGAAATTTGGCACAGCGTAAGGCTGACGTCAGAGTGCAAGCGAGAAGCGATGCGATACTACATGCTATAATAGTTCATGCTATTTCAATGCTATAGTATGTCAGAGTGAGAGCTATAGAGAGCAAAGCATGTTGTTGGTTTACATCGCCTATTTCTGATGTAAACTGGTGTTTATTGTCTCAAGAAGGATTCAGACGAAAAATTTTTCGTATCGCAAAATATTTTCAAAGTAATTTTTAAAAGAAAATTCATGAAAGTTACAAATATTTCTGCATCGATATCCCTTATTTTTTTATTATTTTATTATTATTTAATTAAATTTGGACTTGAGTCCACAAAAATCCCGACAGATTGATCCATGCCATTAAAATTTGATAAGATGCAAAAGAACGATGCCAAAAACCGATCAATAAAGGTAAATACAAATAATAAACAAAGAAACTCAAACAGAGCCAAAGCGAGCTCTTGCTATAAACCATTGCACAACACGCTTTATCGCTTGCACTCGCTTCGTCTCGCTTGTAGCATAGCATACACTCTGACAGCTTTTGCGCTATGCCATAAGAAAACACATGCAGAGGTTTATAGCGTCGTCTATCGACATATCATAGCATCGCTTCTCGTGCGCACTTTGACGTCAGCCTAATGAATTAGGTCTAAAATTATGTGTGTTAAATTTCCTGAAATCGGTTCAGATTTAGATATAGCTTCTATATCTGACCAAATGAAAAATTTAGTATCGGTTGCAGAATGATATGTTTATGGATCCAATTTAATTTTACTGGTCCTTTAAAAATGCGACGTCTGTTAGGATTCATCTGTTGAATATACCCAGTGGTGGTGAAGGGTATCATATAGTCGGCCCCGTCCTTACTGGTTTTGGTTATCTTTGGGTGCTTTTTTTAATGTGGACCTATTTTTAGAATTACTTATTCTATGTTTATTATTATGTCTTAATTCTATTCTCTCCTCTTAAAATTATATAATAACAATTTATAAAAGATCAATGATTTCGATTAATTTAACAGACTTTGTATTTTTTTTTGTAGCAGAACCTAAAACAATCTGCTGTTTATTAATGCTCGCATAAATTTAATATCATTTAAAATAAAAATTCGGTAACAGTAACAGGTTTTCAATTCATTTTTGTAAGCAAGCGATTTTGATTTATTGCGCAGTTATTCTGTTTTAATTTGTATTAATGAGGTGTTTATGAGATTAATGACCTGAGCTTCTTTAGTTTTGAAAAAAAAAACCGGTGGCCACAACAAAGTAGTTGGGTGAAAGGTTATTGGAATTTGTAAAATCGAAAATATTCCATTCAAATTAGAACGAAAACAAAATAACTTAAATTTAATGTTAGGAAAATTTTCCAAAAATTTAGATTTACCAGTAAACATTGAAGTAATGACCGAAGACTTTAACGAAGATCAAATTAAGAGGAAGAACTTTGTTGATGATCAGCTCAATTTGGTTTGAGATTTTAAAAAGACCTAATGAAGTATGTTGATGATACCAATGCTTCAAACATGTTGTTTCCATACCTTGTAAAAATGACTAAGAAACCTTTGGAAATTCAAGTCGTAATAAAAAGTGGCAATCATAATAAGCCCAAATATCTTTATCACGATCTTTCCATTCTCTTTGTACCACAAGAGATTTATTTTTGTTTTTATTTATTTTTTTTTTTGAATCCAGTCACACTTTTAGGTATTCCCCATTACAAGTAGGCAACTTCCTTCTTCCCTCCTTAAGCAGTGATTCCCATTTTTTGACATAATTAATGATTTGTGGTTAGATAATAGTTATTTTTGAGTAATTTTTTTTTCAAAAACAATAGCAAAAAATTCACAAAAAAAGAAAAAACAAAATCAACCACATAAAAAGATTGAAGATTCTTCTTCTCCAACAATTTAAGCAGTCATTCAAACACTTTACAGTGTTTTACCAAATGGCAATGGATTCTGGAAATGTTAATTATCTTCAACATCGAACCAACCGACCATCCATCCCGTACGTTCGTCTGACTATCCAACCATCCTCCGAACAAAAAACATGAACTGAAGGCCAACAACCTTTCACTTAAAACAACTAATTTGTTGTTGTTGATGTTTTTTTTTTCTGTTGCTGTTCAAGTGTTTTGTTTTGATTTTTTTCGAAAATTTATTTCTCCTGATTATTTTGTATGAGTTTTTTGGCCGTTATATTTTTTTAATTTTTTGAAATCACACACATAAAAAAACATCCAGAAGTTGTTGGAAGTTGTAAATAAACATTTATTATGTGTTTGGCAGCATGGGAATTGTAGCAGAAGGGAGGGGAGGGAGAGGGAGAGAGAATGGTGTGACATGCAAATTAAAACAAATGAAGATAAACAGTTAGCCACGCTTTTAAGGTGATAAAATGTAATTAGCAGGGCAAGTCAAATTAATGACAAAAAATAAAAAAAAAACGAAGAGGCTTGAGTACTGCCCGGTCATTACTCACCCAGATTGAAATGTATAATACAGTGGTCGGCATATTTATTAAAAACCGGTAAGGAAAGTAGTAAAGTCGGACTGGACCGACTGTATGATACCCTTCACCACTTGGGTATATTGTACATATGTATCCTTACACTTGCAATGCCAATGTTCCCTCAAAGGAACGTACTCATGTCTTTCTGCAATCTACGATAAATTTAATTTCTTTCGAACAGATTTAAAGTCGTCTCCGTACCATGGGAAAAATTTATCGAAAACGATTTATAGCAAAATTGATCCACGCTATTCGGTACGTCGCACTGTTAAAAATTTAATCTCGATCAGACGCCCGTTTGAAAAACATCTGGAAGCTATGGCTGCATCTGCACCAAACATTAGGAGTTTGGTGCACCATTTATGTAAAATCGGACGAAAATTTATATGGGAGCTATATCTAAATCTGAATGGATTTTCACGAAACTTAGCACACATCATTCTAGACTCAATTCAGTACGCTATGCCAAATTTCGTGCAAAACGAAAAATTTATTCGGACTTTGGTGCACCATTTACATTAAATCGGACGAAATATATATAGGGCTGCATCTAAATCAGTACCGATTTTCACGAAACATAGCACACATCATTCTAGACTCAATTCAGTACGCTTTGCCAAATTTCGTGCAAATCGAAAGCTATTTAGAGACTTTTGTGCACCATTTACCTTAAATCGGACGAAAATATATATGGGAGCTATATTTAAATCTAAACCAATTTTCACGAAACTTAGCACACATCATTCTAGACTCAATTCAGTACGCTTTGCCAAATTTCGTGCAAATCGAAATATATTTAGGGACTTTGGTGCACCATTTACCCTAAATCCGACGAAAATATATATGGGAGCTATATGTAAATCTAAACAGATTTTCCCCAATTTCAATAGGGTTCGTCCTTGGGCCAAAGGGTAGTTCAGAAACGAACTAGTTCACTGGGACTATTGCAATAAAGGAACGGTAGGAACTAATTTCAGTTCTTTAGTTCCTTTCACTGATCTCGTTCATTTATTCCCAGACTTCATTCGTTCGGTTTTCAGATGCTGCCACAATTTTTTTTTATTGCGTAAATATTAAAATTGTATATGTGAAAATAACAGTACGTTTACATTGTACTGGATTTCATTAACCCAGTGGGTTTTAAATTGTCAATCCCATTGCATATATGTGGAAATACTCAGAAAGTAGGTTAATCCGGTAAAAAGTTCTAATGTACATACCGATTAAAGTAGGTAAATAATAAAACAATTTTTTGTATTTATTGTCCTGCAGTTGAATTCGGTAGCTGCTGGAAGTGAACTGTATTGAGGAACTAGCTTAGTTTTTAAACAGGAACGAGAAAGATCCATCCGTTCCGTCAACTAGATTGACCAATTGTGTTGAAGGAATAAGGGATCTGATAGACGATATTGCAGCTTTCATTTGGTAATGTAAAGAAATTCGCTCACTTATCCGTAGCGACAATCGATCGGGTAAAAGTTGAAAATTCCGATCAAAACATACGAATATCATACAAAAATACAGAATATTTAGGGGTACCTATGCAAAAAATTAAATTTATAAAAATTATTAAAAAAAATATTATGGTGCACCATGAGCATCTATAACTGGCTACAGTCGTCTGGGCATTGAATTTACTAAATTTTCGGTTTCACTCGACGTTAAATTTCGCCATTCCTCTTGAAGTTTCGCTTTGATCATTTATGAACTCGTTATTGGGTGCTGTCGAATTTTTCTTTGCAGAATATCCCAAATGTGCTCTATTATGTTCAAGTCCGGACTTTGGGGTGGTGGGCACAATTGTCGTGGGTCATAATAAAGCAGTCAATCTCTGAATACATGAGCAGAGTGTTTGTGTTCACCAAGATTTAAAATATCTACCGATGGTTTCAGATTTTCTTCTAGAATAGATTTATAGAGGTACCGATCCATATTTCCCTCTATAAACACTAACTTTCCCACTCCAGATGCAGCAATGGCAACCCAAACCATCACGTTACCACCACCGTGTTTAAAGGTCGAATCTTAATGTTTTGGATCCATTGCTGTATTTTGTTTACGCCAAACTTTAGCTCTACCGTCACTTCCAAATATATTGTACTTCGACGATTCGTCTGTGAACAAAACTTGTTTCCAGAAGTCAATTCCTTTAGCAATATATTTTAGGGCGAATTCTAATCGAAGTTTCCGATTTTTTCGCTTATAAGTGGTTTTTTTCGAGGGGTTCGACTGTGGGGACCTTTATTATTCAAAATTCTTTGTACATATGGTTCGTGGAAGCACAACTGTTCCCGGCCTTATTGCAAGTTTTTTCGGCTAATTTTGTGGCATTCTCTTTCGGATTTTTAACCACTTCTTTCACAATGAAGCTGACGTCCCTCTGACTATGTCAGTGCGGAGTTTGTTTTCATTTGTACCCGTTTTGATTGTTTGAATTGTTGATTTACTAAAATTTAATAATTTGGCTATACATCGGTACAAATCTCTTTTCGAGGAGCCAACCATGAGTGATATATCCATAAACAACTTGTTTGATCGATTTTTCTACTTCGAAAGATCACTGGTCATCAAGGTCTTTGACAAAAACACAACTTTATTATGCTCGAATTAGGAACTGAACATGTGATCTTCGTGGTCTGATGTTTAATTCATTGCCTTTAACTACCAACTGCAACCATTTCAGAAAATCACATAATATTTAAATGATTGCATCAAAACGAAGAAAGTGGAAAAATGGTTGGGAGGTGGCCCAAAAACCTGACTATGACGAAGACTACGGCGACAGGTTTCCACTACAACTTGTAAATCGAACCAACGGAACACACGTAGTAAAGGCTTGCGTAAACAAAACATTGCCTCATGCCATTCAAATCAAACACTCAATCACTGAGTCAGCCCGACCAGCCAGCCAACCAACCAGCCTGGCTGGCAGCATGCATGGCTTCTGTAATAATGTATGCGGATTGATTGTCGTTGTTTGATGTTGTTGCTCTGGTACTTGGTACGACCAACCGAGTCAGTTGTACAGAATAGTAAACAATGGCATGAATACTGAATGACACAAAAATTTCGTAGCGAACTGTGTGAGACTGCCGACTTTATTGATACGACAAAAGGCGACTGCCTTAAGAAATCGTGCGATGGGAATTAGCAAAAAATACCGAAAAAAAACAGTTCATTTGCTGGCGCAACATATAAAAGAAGGCCTACTGAAGGCCCAAATAGATCACACAAACAACAACTGCAGCAGCAACAACAACAATAATATAAACAAACAATGCAGAGTAATAACCAGTTAAGCCTACTACTATACAATAATGCAGACAACAACAACAACAGCAGAGAGCAAGCAAGCGGGCTCCCAACATATATGCACACACTCGTACGTACACACATAACCCCCCTTTCCAAAAATCCGACGATAAACCCGACCTGTCAAAACAGAAACGACAAACCCCGCATAAAAATGCGCGCGCATAAACACCCCCAACACACACACACTCTCTCTCACCGACTAATAACAATAACAACATGAGAGTTAAACATTGTAACTAATTTACATAGTTTTCTGGCTTCTCTCTGCGTGTCTGATTTTGTTTGTGGAGCATGTTTGCTCTTTGTAATGTAAATTTGGTTGTTGTTGGTATGTTTTTTTTTTCTTGTTTGTGGGGATTTTTTCTGTTGTTTGTTGTTGCTGTTTTTTGTGGCCTACTCTCTGAGAATAGTAATTATTTGGCTGTGACGTGCGTCTTTTAGTCTTACAAAGTCTGGTTTTATCTGGTAATACTCGGATTTTGTTGCTATTGGGAAGGTGATATTGGGATTTTGGTCGAAAGTTTGAAGGAATATTATCGAATTATTATGTTTTGGAATATTTTAATACAATTGCGTTATGTAGAAGGTATAAAGCAGATAATATATCCACAGAAGAGTCCAAGATTTTTTTGCTCGCAGAAGCCCTACCTGAAGAATTTCTACCCATAAAAGTTCTTCTGGCTTTGGTGGACCTTTTATTTCTAGGTCATCTTTTGGAAAGTCTTTTGCATAAAGAAGACCCTGTTTGGTCTATATAGGACAAGAATATAGTACTATATAGGATTGCATAAGGTAATTCTCTAGGTCTTCTAGAGACATAATATATTCTCTAGATTTTCTCTAGACAAAAGTGATTCAATATGTCTTTCATAATTTTTAGAAGCGATTTCTATGCAGAAAATATTCTTCAGAAGACCTTCTACGGGTATTCTAGAGGCAAACGACTTTCTATAGGTCACATGCCTTGTGATAGGTCTTCTAGGGACGGCAGCCTTTCAATATGACTTTCATAGATGCAAGACGTACATAGAAGCTCAATAGCTTCTAGAAGCTCAATAGCTTCTATATGTCTTCTTGAGGCAGACCACCTCCTATAAGTCTGCAATGAAAGTTGACCTTCTATAGGGCTTCTATAGCCAGAATATCTTTCATAGGTATTATAGAGCAGGGTCAGGCACAGAGTCAGTTTCTCAGAGATAGATTCTCTGCGGGCTGGTGACTTTCATTTAGTTGATAGAAAACGTTTTATAGGACTCCTAGATGTAGAAAGTACAAGTCTTATAGGTTCTCTGAAGGTAGAATACCTAAATGAGGTCTTCCATTCTTTATTACCAATAGAAAATCGTTTGCCTCTAAAAGGCCAACAAGGGGTATTTTGTCTATAAGATAAGATTTTCTGTCCAAAGATGCTCGTTTGTGAGACATACCTAGAATTTTTCACCTCAAGTAGGCCTGTATCTCTATAAGACCTACAGAAGGACTTCCGAGCATATAACAACTATTCGAGGCCTTCTATCTCTGGAAGACTTAAAGAAGGTTTTCTACATCTAGAAAACATATCGGAGGCGTTAAATCTAGGTATGGCATCTAGCCGACCTATTAAAGAACTTCCAGCTATAGGACTTCTGCTTCTAGAAGAGTTTTCCACCTCTAGAAATCCAACATGAAAACCAACTGAAGTTAAGCCTCTAAAAGACCCATAGAAGGTATTTTGCGTATAAAATACTTTGGCAAAGGCTTAGAAAATTTCTAGGAGGTATTTTGCCCCAAGTAGACTATTAGGATGTTTTCCGTATATAGAATATTTGTTTGGTTGTATTCTGCCTCTAAAAGATTTATATGAGATATTCTGCCTCTAAACGACATATAGTTCTTCTTTCGTCCATAGAAGGCGTAGTGGATAACTTATACCTCTTGCATAGCTGTAGGAGATTTTTAACCTATAGAAGACCTATCTGACTACTAGAGATTTTGAGATTGTAGAGGGCTCTAGTAGACCTATAGGATATCTTCTACTTCTAGCATATATGTAGGATATCTTGAACCTTTAGAAAAACTATACATGAAGAACTATCTATTAGAGATTTTCTGACTCTAGAGGGCTTATACGAGACATTTTTTCTTGTCTATGGTAGAGGTACAGGAGATTTTAGTCCTCTAATAACTGTTTTTGTCTATATACATGATTTGCTTCTAGAATATAGACCTAATAGACCTAAAGTAGTTCTGCCGTTCATAGAAGACTAATTGAGAGTTTTGTGCCAGTAGAATACCTTTAGAGGTTCGTATGTCTCTAAAAGACTCATAGAAGACATTTTGCATCTAGAAGACTCATAACGGATCTCTATAAATTCTGTAGAAGGTCTTTTGATTATGGAAGGCATATTGGAGATATTCCATCTATTGGAAACCAAATGGAGATCATCTGTCCTCTATAGAAGTTGTTCTGCTTCTAGAATACCTATGGGAATGCACTTCTAGCATATTCTAGCATATTCCTATTATAGAAGATCTTCTCCCTAGGGAAGGCATATAGAATGCCTTGAGTCTATAGAAGCACCCTTAAAGGGTTTCGCTCAATATAAGTACCTCTGCCGATTTTCTTCTCCTGCCGATTTTTTTCTGTCTACAGAAGAGCTTCTGAAGTCTTACCGTTTATAGAAGTCCAATTAAAGATCTTCTAACTCTAAAAGATCTATAGAAAATCGACTTCCTCAAAATAACTTATTCAATGTCATCTACCTCTAGAAAACTCATAGAAGGTCATCTACTTCTAGAAGACCTGTACTAGGCCTTAATCTTTTACAAGACCCATTTTGTCTCTAGAAGACATATAGAAGGTATCTTAACGTTAGCCTTCTGGTCGATTGAAGATAATCTGCCCCTAGAAGTCCTATAGAAGATGCCGATTTTCTGTTTCTGAAAGATCTATTTAAGGTCTTCTGCCTGAGGCTACTGAGGGTTTTGCGTATATTGAAGGTCTCTTACGTCTAAAAGCAATATCTTTGTGTGTGAACTTTTAGAAGACTTATAAAAAGTCCTCTTGAAGAATTCTTAAAGTCATTTTGTATCTAGAAGACCTATGGAACGTATTCTAACGTAGGACTTCCAATCTACTGAATATAATCTTCCCCTAGAAGTACTATACGCAGTAGATCTATACGGAGCCTGGTCGAACATATCGACTTTTGTACTTATTTTTATCTATACAAGATATCTTGAAGATCCTCTACAATTAAATCGAAATAGTAGGTCTCCAAATATATTCCTACCTTGATATATATTTTTTTGCGATTTTAAATATTGAAGCACCCTCTATGCACATAGCAGGTCTCTAAAATATACTCCTCCATATGTCTTTTTTTGTTCGGTTTTTAATATTATTTTTATTTTGGATTTGGTTAGTTTTTACCCAAAAGTGGCAACCTTCTAGTCATGCATGTCGCATAACTTTACAAGCCCGGCTTGCAGCGAACCACAGCTCCTATGCAATTGACAACCAACCAGCATTATGTCTTTATATCCGGCCGGCATAACAATTATGAGTTTTACCAATCTGTTGTGTGGATATATTTAATTTTTTCGAAATTTTTTTTTCTGGCATTCGTTGATTCACATACAAAATTAAAGTTTCTTTATTTACCTAGTTTTTTTCGGCTTGCTATTGTTGTCGGTTTTTTTTGTTGTAATATTACGAAACTGAATTTTCCGAATAAAAATTAAAAAAAAAAACGCAGACAAAATATGCATTATAACCAACAAACACTGTGCCCTGATTGCATTATTAGCTGCTCCCCAGAAAAAACACACCATTGTTGTTTTTTGGTTCGCATCGAGATGCAGAGCGAGGTGTCTCTGCTGTGTGTAGACCAGACAATTGGAGCAGTGGGAAATGATTGCATAATATTTTGTTTTTTTTTTTGTTTTGGTGGGGGTTTCAATAGAAATCAAGAGATGTGTTTAACTTACAAGAGGTGTGAACATAAACTGGTTTTAAAGTGTATTGCCTATTAACTACAAAAAAACTAACAGAATTGTGACTCATTCTGTCTCTAGACAACCTACAGAAGGTAATCTAACATATAGAAGATCTATTGATAAGATTCATAGGTGGCCATCTGTCTATAGAAGTCCTAAGTCCGTCTTCTATCGTCGGATCTATAAAAGGGCATCTACCATTGAAAGTTTACCGTCATCTGTCATATAAGACGTATAGTATATATTCTGCTTCTAGATGAGCTATTTAGAAGGCCTATAGAAGATATTTACCCTCTAGAAGGCATATAGAAGGTGTTCTGCCTATAGAAGAAGGTATTCTGGTTATAGAATACCCTTAGCAAGACTTCTGCCTTTAGAAGACCCTTACCAGATATTACGATTATAGAGGACCCATTTAAGACCTCTTAATCTATAAGAACAATAAAAGATTTTCTGCCCCAAAAGACTTTTAGAAGGGTATTTGATTCTGAAAGCATAAATTATGTATTCCATTCCTAAAGAAGGTATTCTACCTCTAAATGCCATATTCAAGGCATTTTGGTTCTGGAAGACCCTTAGAAAATATTCTGCCTCTAGAAGCCCTATAATCCCGTTTTATGTCTATAGAAGATCCATTGAAACGCTCTAAATTTACAGAAGGTCCCATCGCCTGTAAAATACGTAAAATAGGGCCAAAAAGGCATTCTGTCTTAGGCCTTCTGCCTTATTCAAGGCCTTCTGTCTTATTCAAGATCTTCTGCCTGAGGAAGATCTATATAAGGTCATCTACCTTAAGAAGACCAATAGAAAATCTTCTGCATCTACGGAAGAGCTTCTGCTTCCATTAATTTAGAAGATATTTTGTCTCTAGAAGACCTGTAGAAGGCTTCGTCTGTATAATATATATAAAATGTATTCTTGAAGCCATGTAGAAGCTGTTCCGTGTATAGAAAACCTTTCGAAGACTCAAAGAAGGTCTTTTACTTTTAGACGACCTATAGAAGGTATTTTACCTCTAAAAGACTTGTAGAGTGTCTTCCGCCTATATAAACCCTTTTAATAAACAGTAATTATAGAAGGTCCCACTGCCTATAGAAGACGTATAATTGGGCAAAGGGTCTTAGAAATGCCTATTCAAGATCTTCTGTCTGTGGAAGATCTATATAACGCCAACTAACTCTAGAAGATCAATAGAAAATATTCTGCCTATTCAGAGAACCTATTCTGCCTATACAGAAGAACTATTTTCTGCTTCTTTTACCTCTACGAAGACCATCTACAGGTCTTTAGAGGGTCTTCTATATATATTTATATATATATACATATGTGTGTGTGAAAATCATTCTGTCTCTTGAAGCCCTGTAAAAGAAATTCTTGAAGCCCTGTAAAAGAAGACTCATAGAAGATATTTTACTTCTTGACGACACATAGTTGGCATTTTACCTCTAGAAGACCTGCAAAGGTTCTACCACCTATATAATGTATATGAAATTTATCTGCCTCTAGTTACATGTCATGTATGTCTATATAAAACATGTTGAAGACTCGTGTAATACTTTTACTTCTAGGCGACCTATAAAGGGGATTATACCTCTAGGAGACCTGCAAAAGGTCCTCTGGAAAGACTTCTTAAATTTATTCTGCCCATCTAAGACCTCTCCATGATATTTTTCTATAGAAAACATATTGAAATTATTTCTATAAGACCAGGTTCTATATTTCTATATAAACAGGTTATATGTCTACAGAAGCCCCATTAAAGTCCTCTCTATGTTGAAGACCTAAACAAGATTTTCTGGGAGACCTTTAGAATACCTCCTGCTGTCTTCTGTCGTGGGAAGATATATAAATGTTCTTCTACTTCAGAAGACTTGTTGGACTTCGAATATATTTTTATTTATTTATTTAAACTCTTACATGTACACAAAGCCTTATTTGGCCAATTATTATGAATACATTATGCAAAATCGTTGATATATGGCACTACTCTAAATATATACGACATATAAAAAGCCAATAGAAGATTTATAAACCCGACCCGAAGTTTTTCCATCTATAGACATTGTATTTTAAGTCTTCTTCCTTTAGATTATGTATAGAAGGTCTTTGTCTATTTTGTATACCTTTCTTTACATAGGCTATGCGAATTTTTAGAGGACTTTCAGAGGACTATTCCATTGGTTTTCTATGGTCATATTTAAGGCCCTTCAAAAATATGAAATTTTTTAGAGGAGATCAATAAGCAGAATAACTTTTTCCATATATAGAAGAGCTTTTTCTTTTGTAGATTTTCCATAGCCAGAATAGCTAACTTCTGCAGATCATCATGAAAAGGAAATCGTTTTACAATTCTTCCAAAGATTTTTTATGCTTCGTCTGTGAACTGAAGATAGGACTTCTATAAATATTCGACCTACAAGACCTTCAATAGATCTTCTGAAGATCTGAAGACAAAAGACCATTCATTAAATTTGTAACGACAAAAGATCCAGACACAGGCATTCTAATGGCGGGAGTTTTTTTCCATGTCGTTTATAGTGAAATATAGGTTATATGGGCGAAACTGGAAAGTTCGGAATAGAGTTGTGACCTCTTTTTGCAATCGCCGATAACGACTTCGGATTAATTTCGACGGCCCCTTGTTATTTTTTATAAGGAATTTCGAATACATTTTTCATAGATCCTATATAGGTCTCCTACAAATAGTGCTGGGCCGAAGATCTACCATTACATGGATACCTCATGTTATAAATCTGAGAAGTAGACACGGAGGCCTTGTAAACATATAACCTCTGCAGTTCTACAAAAATGTGGTGCTGTCGTTATATATGGGGGCCATACCAAATCAAGGGCTGATCAATTTTATTTTCAATACCAAGCATCTTAGGAATTGTAGCAATGTATGTAAATCCGGATTTTGTAGCCACGGCCACTATTTTGTAAGTTGAATGCACCCGTTGGTGTAACATTTGGACTATAACGCATCCGTCAAATTGTATAATTCCAATTAAAAAATAAATGCATCTTTGTTTTTGTTTTTGAATAGAAAGTGTGTCAGATGCATTTAATATGCTAACGAAATTTAGTGCATTTCCTAATCTTAAATGCCGCTCGAACAATGAGCCACGAGCCAAGTGTGTTGCATGGTTTTAAACCCGAAATTGATTAGATCAGAGCGGTTAGAAAACGTGATTGAAATAAATTCATGAACGATGAGTTTCACTTTCAATACAGGTGTTTAATTCCGCAGGTATTGATGATTGCCTATGAATTTATTTGAACTTGAATGGAAGACAAAGTATTATGGATATAACTCCCAATTAACGATACCTCCCAATATTTGGTATACGGAGGGTTTTACCAATTTTTTCCACCCGAAAGGCCCGTAATTTAAGCTTGTGAATATTTATAAAAAATCCGCGCCTGCTACAGCCCTTATGAAAAATATTTTTAAAAATTTAGACCGGTACCTATAAAAGTCTATAGAAAAATATTTTAAAAAATCTATGATTGGTCCTTTTGAAAAGTATTTTTAAGAAGTCCACGTCTTGAACAGCTTTGTTAGGCCTCTAGTAAATATTTTTAAAATTTCGAACCTTTAATAATCCTCTTAAAAAATATTTTTAAAACTCCACGCTTTTAATAACCCTCTTAAAATATATTTTCAAACCCCCACGTCTTTGATAGCCAATTGGTCTTCAGTGTACCATTTACTTAAACTCGGACGAAGGTATATATAGGAGCTATATGACACACGTAAGGTTGTGTGCCAATCGGCCATACTTTGGGTCTTTAGTGCACAATTTACGTAAAATCGAAAGAAAATATATATGACAGCTATATCTAAATCTTTACCGATTTCCACAAAACTTGGCACACGTAATTCTAGAACTAATTCAGTACGCTATGCCAAATTTCGTGTAAATCGAAAGATATATAGGGTATTTGGTGCACCATTTACCTTAAATCGGACGAAAATATATATGTGAGTTATATCTAAATCTGAACCGATTTTCATGAAACTTAGAACACATCTTTATACACTCAATTCAGTACGCTATGCAAAACTTCGTGCAAATCAAAAGATATATAGGGTATTTGGTGCACCATTGACCTTAAATCGGACGAAAATATATATGGGAGCTATATCTAAATCGGAACCGATCATCTCGAAACTTGACGCACATCATTCTAGCCTCAATTCAGTATTCTATGCAAATTTTCGTGCAAATCGAAAGATATATGGGGACTTTGGTGCCCCATTAGCCTTAAATCGAACGAAACTATATACGGTAGCTATATCTAAATCTGAACCTATTTTTCCGTATTTCAATAGGGTTCGTCCTTGGGCCAAATAAGTGAGCTTTGCCATCTTTCATTCAAATCGGATCATACCTGCGACCTGTACTTTGTTTACAATTTAACATGGATAGACAGACGGACGGACATGCATAAATCGACTCAGAAACCATGTGTCCACCTCGTTTCCTTTTGCCTGTTACAAATATATGCACAAAGACATAATACCCTGTACCACAGTGTGGTGAAGGGTATAAACACGCCTGCAATAGACCTCCTAAAAATATTTGTAAACATCCAGCCTAATTTAAAAAAAAAAATCCACACCTTTAATAGAACTCCTGAAAGTTATATTGAAACAAGTGAGCGGAGCAGTATAGTCGGACGGGGCCGACCATACGATACCCTACACAACTACCACGGAACTTAAACTTTCTGTGGATGTTGGCAATATTTCGTGATATTTGCACCCTCTTGCCCTATCAGAGGTACAGCTCTTCTTCCTTACACTGACATATTTTCCGAATATTATGAGTATTCAGTGCAGCTATTGTCCAGATTCCCTTCACCGTGGGTTGTGTTGTGATGTTCGGCTTTCATTTGTGGTAAGTAGATCGACTCGAAAATAACACAAAAATTAAGTTTTCGGTCCACTTCATTCAAAAATTATTATCTGATCATCAACGAAAATTATAAGCGTTGTCCTTGACCATAAGTGGAACCTCATGGAACATTTCAAAGCGATCGGCGCTATAGTTCCGCTCTTTGGAGTGATAATGGGTTACTAAATAATATACGAATACAGAGATACCGGTAAATATTTAGGTGTAACTCCCAAATCCGAGCACATACAACAATATAATTGGTATTAATTTAAAGGTCAACCACTCCTCTTGGATATAATATCAACTTCTCGGGTCTATGTCCTTCAGGGGTAAATATATACGCTATAGAATACAAATTTTGTCATTTTTCACACAAAAGTCAGGGTCCATTTGACACGCTAAATATTGACCTATCTTTATCAAAACAGGCATGCTTATTCTTTGCCTCGATCCCCTTCTCCATACAAAAATTCGCGATGTTTGGGTCATAATTGAGGCCTCTGGAGCGACCAGAAAAACCGACAAAAATAAAGTTTTTGGTCCATTTCACCCTCTAAATATTAACTGATCTTTCCCATTCCCCATTGGCCAGAACCCATCCTACATGCAAAATTTTTGGAAGATTGGTCCATAACTGTGGCCTGTATCGTGTTTACAAATTATAATGGACAGACGGACGGACGAACACACATGTCTAGATCGACTCAGCTAGTCGAGATATGACGATCGGTATACTTAAAGGTGGGTCTAGGACCAATATTTCGCGGCGTTACAAACTTTTGGGGCTGCACAAAGCTATAATACCCTGACAACATAGTTGTGTAGGGTATAATAAAATTCTCGGCCTCGAAAAATATTTTCAAAAGGATCCAGGTCTGTGATTACCCATTTAAAAATATTTGTTTATAAAAATACAATATTCTGATAGCTTTTTAGAAAATATTTTTAACAAATCCACGCCATTGATAGACCTCTCGAAATATTTACACAAATATGTGTACAATAATTTATGTTAATTTATTTCATTTTCAAAATTATTCACAACATTAATTATCCCGCCATTATATCCTTCACTCATAAATCAAAACCAGTTCGAAGCCGGATCGATTCGCATAAACAAATAAATTGAAAAATCTCACTTGAAATTAATTGGGACATTGAATTATTTCGATCATAAATAAAATACACTCACTTTCAGGTGTAGTCAAACATAAGTTTCAATGTATGTCCGTCCGTACCCCTGAACATAAAAACAACGCACAATATTTGTACTCCAAATACTTTGAATAACAAGGCCATTTTAACAGCAGCAACAACAACGAAAATCGGCTTAAAAATCACAAACTTGAAACATGAAAAATAGCTTCGAAAAAAAAAAAATGTTACGATTTGCTACAATTACCAAGTGCGGCGTAATTTACGCACCATTAAAAATAATACTCGTAGCTATACTTGACGACGGGGCACTTGATATTGTTTTCAGAAACTAGTTTTGATTTCGTTTTTTATTTGATTTAGTTTTTTTTTTTTATTTTCGGTTTTGACACATCATCAATGCGATCTTGAATGAGATCGAATTTGAAGGTGGATTGGATATTCATGTGGTGTATCATAAAATTGCCATGTTTCAAATTAATAGGGTTGATATTTTCAAGAATAGACAATTTGATTTGAAAGGGTCAAAATGGACCAGTATAATGTAGACCTCTGTAGTGTCCCTTCTTATATTTTTCGATTTAGTTAAACTCCAGACTAGACAAACTATGTTTTTTATAAAAATATTCCTCAAGGTTTCATGTCGGCAGACCTCTTTTCTTTACCTTTCAATACGAATGTGAACCTCTTTTCAGTCCGCCATCCATACCTTCAATGTACGTAGCAGTCATACCATTCTACCATGTCTTTCTACCTGCCTAACCATATTCCTCTTTGGGTACAACAACACTTTTTTTGTACCTTTCCTCTTTCCACCCCAGAATGGACGAACGACAACTGCTGGCACACACAATATCACCGAAGCCTTGTTACTGTGCATTTTATTTAACTTCATTGTCCATCACACATTTGAACATCGTTTGCTGTGTGCCCATAATTCTCATTCACATCAATTCTGCTCTGGCAGATATATTCCACTTTGGCCTGACTAAAGCATACTTACCTGGCGTAGAGGTTAACCGTGATCACGAAGGCGGTTCCTCCAGGGCGAGACTTGATCATTGCACATTCCGATTGAGTTGACCTCTGCGATTATTCCTAATGTGAATAACTCGTGCGTGTAATTTTTGGTAGCCGGGAATGGCGTACGCGCCGTCCCGACGTTAAAGAAATAAATTTGAAAAGACATATTTAAAAAATGCAGTTCTTTTTCTAGGCATCTAGAAAATATTTTTTCAGGCCTTGAAAAAATATTTAAAAAAATGTGGACCCTGACAAATTTTGAAAAGATGTATTTAAAAAATGCAGGTCTTTCTCGGCATCTAGAAAATATTATTTCAGGCCTTGAAAAAATATTAAAAAAAATGGACCCTGACAAAATTTGTATTCTATAGCGAATATATTTACCCCTGAAGGACATAGACCCGAGAAGTTGATAGTATACCCAAGAGCAGTGGTTGATCTTTAAATTGATACCAGTTATTATATCGTCGTATAAGCTCAGATGTGAGAGTTACACTTAAACATTTACAGGTGTTTACGTATTCAGATATTATAATACAGCGCTGATCGCTTTGAAATGTTCCACGAGGTTCCAGTTATGGTCAAGGACAACGTCTATAATTTTCGGTGATGATCAGATAAGAATTTTTGGATGATGTGGACCAAAAACTTATTTTTTTTGTATTTTTTGAGTCGATTTATAGACTACAATTTTAAGCCGAACTTCACGATACAACCCTTAGGGACGGGGAATCTGGACAAGTAATTAGAAGGACTGTAATATTCGGAAAATAAGTCAGTGTAAGGAAGAGTTGTTGTTGACCTTTAAACGGGCAAAAGGGTTCAAATATCACGAAATATTGCCCAAGCTCAGAGTAAACACCCGCAGAAAGTGAGAATTCCGTGGTATTTGTGTAGGGTATCGTATGGTCGGCCTCGTCCGACTATACTGCTCCACTCACTGGTTTTTAAAATTATGGCCTTGAAATATATTTTTAAAAAATCCAGTTCTCGAAAAATAGTTTTAAAAATACAGACCTTTAGAAAAATATTTAAGAATATCAGGGTTTTGAAAAATATTTATAAAAAAATTCATGCCTTTAGAAAAATATTTTTAAAAAATCTAGGCCTTTAGAAAAATGTTTTAAAAACATCCAGTTCTTAAAAAATAATTTAAAAAAGCAGGCCTTGAAAAAAAAATAATTTTAATATGTCCAATCCTTGAAAAAATATTTTTTAAAAAATCCACGCGTAGGTTAGATCCTTAAAAAAATATTTTTAAAAAATCCACGCCTAGGTTAGATCCTTCAAAAAATATTTTTAAAAAAATCCAGGCATCGAAAAAAAATTTTAAAATTCCTGGCCTTTAGAAAAATATTTGTTAAAAAATCCAGGCTTTGAGAATATATTTTTAAAAAATCCAGGCCTTGAAAAAAAATTAAAAAAAAATCCAGTCCTCGAGAAATAGTTTTAAAATGCAAGCCTTTAGAAAAATATTTAAAAAAATCCAGGCTTTGGAAAAAAAATAGTTTTAAAAAAATCCATAACTCGAAAAAATATTTTTAAAAAATCCAGTCCTCGAGAAAAAGTTTTGAAATGCAGGCCTTTAGAAAAATATTTTAAAAAATCCAGGTTTTGGAAAAAATATTTTTAAGAATTCCAGACCTTGACAATAGTTTTAAAAAAAATCCATACCTTGAACAAATATTTTTGAAAAATTCAGGCCTTTAGAAAAATATTTGTTAAAAATTCAGGCCTTGAAAAAATATTTTTAAAAAATCCAGGCATCGAAAAAAAGTTTTCAAATTCCAGGTCTTTAGAAAAATATTTTAGAGATCCAGGCTTTGGAAAAAATATTTTTAAAAAACCCAGGCCTTGAAAAAAATTTTAAAAAAATCCAGTCCTCGAGAAATAGTTTTAAAATGCAGGCCTTTAGAAAAATATTTTTAATAATCCAGGCTTTGGAAAAAATATTTTTAAAAAATCCAGGCCTTTAGAAAAATATTTGTTTAAAATTCAGGCCTTGAAAAAATATTTTAAAAAATCCAGGCATCGAAAAAAAGTTTTAAAATTCCAGGCCTTTAGAAAAATATTTGAAAAAAATACAGGCTTTGAGAATATATTTTTAAAAAAATCCAGGCCTTGAAAAAAAAATTAAAAAATCCAGTCCTCGAGAAATAGTTTTAAAATGCAGGCCTTTAGAAAAATATTTTAAAAAATCCAGGCTTTGGAAAAAAATAGTTTTAAAAAATCCATAACTCGAAAAAATATTTTTAAAAAATCCAGTCCTCGAGAAATAGTTTTGAAATGCAGGCCTTTAGAAAAATATTTTAAAAAATCCAGGTTTTGGAAAAAATATTTTTAAGAATTCCAGACCTTGACAATAGTTTAAAAAAAATCCATACCTTGAAAAAATATTTTAAAAAATCCAGGCATCGAAAAAAAGTTTTAAAATTCCAGGCCTTTAGAAAAATATTTGAAAAAAAATACAGGCTTTGAGAATATATTTTTAAAAAATCCAGGCCTTGAAAAAAAAAATTAAAAAATCCAGTCCTCGAGAAATAGTTTTAAAATGCAGGCCTTTAGAAAAATATTTTAAAAAATCCAGGCTTTGGAAAAAATATTTTTAAAAAAACCCAGGCCTTTAGAAAAATATTTGTTTAAAATTCAGGCCTTGAAAAAATATTTTAAAAAATCCAGGCTTTGAAAAAAATAATTTTAATAAGCCCAGAATTTGAAAACATATTTTTTTTTTAAATCCATGTCTTTGAAAATATTTAAAAAAATCCAGGCCTTTAGGAAATTTTTTTTAAAAATTCAGGCCTTGAAAAAATATTTAAAAAAAAAAAATCCAGGCATCAAAAATCCACGCCTCTGTTTAGGCCTCTAGAAAAATATTTAAAAAAAATATTTTTAAAGAATCCATGCCTCTATAAAAATATTTAAAAAAAATATTTTTAAAGAATCCATGACTCTATAAAAATAATTTTTAAAAAATCCACGCCTCTGTTTAGGCCTCTAAAAATTATTTTTAAAAAATCCACGCCTCTGTTTAGGCCTCTAAAAAAATATTTTTAAAAAATCCACGCCTCTGTTAAGGCCTCCAGAAAATTATTTTTAAAAAATCCACGCCTAAAAAAAAACAAATTCAAATGTCACCCCCTCTATAAACCTTCCCCAGCACCTTCTGCTACAATAAAACGAAATAAAACTTAATTTTATTACATTTGCCATCGGATTACCACCTACCGAACAGCCCTCCCCCACACCCATTCTGACAAATTAAATAATGCGAAAATTATAAATGATTATAGGATATTGAAGAACGAGAGCGTTACAATTCACTGCCAGTAACGGAATTAAAATGAACGAGATGAACGAACACCCAACCGGCAGTAAAAAATAATGAAGTTAGAGTTCCGCAGAAAACACGTCCCAACGTTTAGTTATGCGCTGACACGGCAGTAACGCCCCATAATAATTCAAAGTGAATACTGCCATCATCCAGCCATTCCACCCATCAATAAAACAGCGGGTGTTGTTGCTGCTCTCCCC
>NW_026882473.1:0-42818 GCF_032173495.1 Musca vetustissima
CACGCAAACACTCACACATACACACACACAAAGAGATGGAATTTCTCACACCAAAATGGGTATACAATTAATAAGAAATTCCAGCCATCTGTCGAGAAGTGTAAATGATAATTAACCCTTAAACCAAAAAATATGGAATAGTGGAGATAAGAATCGAAATAAAGCTTTAATTCCAAAAGTGATTTGATGGATAATGAGGTAAAAAATCCTTTAAATAATTAAAATAATGTGTATGCTATTCACTATTAAATTAGGTATACATAAAATGTATAACAACTCCTCCAAAGAATGATAAGTTTTTGGTGATAAATTTATCTCCAGTCCGAATATTTAACAACGGTGAAAATATGATGTACACTATTTCGAAATGAGTTAAGTAAGTAATCCACATTACGTTGACAATATTAACACATGCCAGGACACATGCTGGCCAAAAGACATCACGAAGTTGGAACAATGAAATGACGACCAATCTGCCAACCAAAGAACATCATCACGATGACAAGGAAGGACATTTTTGAATTCGACAGGACCGAACTTTTGATACCCTACACCTTACGGATCCAAGAAAAAAATAAATAACTTTAATTTAGTAAGGAAAGTACGGGGCCGACTTCATGATACCCTTCACCACTTTGGGTGTATTCAACAGGACCATTAACATGAAATTGGATGAACAAAAATATTGGAGTTTTGTTTTTATGCTTTTTTAGGGCAAAGGATCATTCATGTAATTGTTTTTTATTAATTACAATATCTGGCTTTCCTTTTCATTGCATCCCTCTCTCTCTATCTCTCTGGCTTTCCTTTTCATTGCAACTCCGATCATGAAGCTCATTTCGAAAGAGACATAAATAAAAAAAATTTTATATTTATCTAAATATGAATCGATTTAAATCAAATCATAAACATGTCATTATAGAGTAGTTTGTTTACAATGTGGCAAATTATATAAATCAATTTAAAGCAAACCTCAATCGGACATATCTTGATTATTTGGAGCTCAATTAACATGAAAATGGTCAAAAATATATATGGGATATGTCTAGATTTCTACAAAACGCAGTTACGTCTTTCTTTGTTCATTTTTGTACTTTGTGCAAATCAAAATTTCGTATCAATCTGACAAAAATTAGGAGTTTGGTGCACTATTTGCTTTAAAACGGGCAAAACTACATATGAAAAATCCGAACCGATTTCAACGTTCAAGGTTATACTAAATTCAGTACGTTTTGAGCATATCGGCCATATTTTGTATTTGGTGCATTATTTACTCCAAATCGAACAATATGGGAGCTAAACTAACTTCAGGACGTTGCTCAAAGTTATATATATATATATATATAGCAATATCAAAATCAGAACCGATTTCAACGAAACTTTCCACACGTTAGGTTATAATATCTTCAGGACCATCTGCAAAATTGTGTGCCAATCGGCCATATTTTGGAGCTTTACAGAAAATCGGACGAAAATATATATGGGAGCTAAATGTAAATCAGAATCGATTTCAGCGAGACTTTCCACAACGTAGGTTTCACTAACTTCAGTACGTTGTGCAAATTTTTGTGCCAATGGGCCATATTTTGGATCTATGATGGACCATCAACCTAAAATCGGACGAAACTACATATGGGAGCTATATCAAAATATGAAATATGCCAATTGGCCATATTTTGGAGTTTTGGTGCCCCTTCTTCTGAAAATCGGACGAAACTATATATAAATCTGAACCGATTTCAACTAAAATTTCCAAACCGTAGGTTTCACTATCTTCAGAAGAAACTATATATGGGAGCTATATCCAAATCTAAACCGATTTTTCCCAATTTCAATAGGGTTCGTCCTTGGGCCAAACAGATGAGCTGTGCCAAATTCCATCCAATTCGGATCATAAATGTGACCTGTACATTGTTTACAATTTAACATGGACAGACGGACGAACGGACATGCATAAATCGACTTAGAAATTGATTCTATGCATATTCTCAAAAGGATCCATGTGTCTATCTCGTTTCCACCACATTGTGGTGGAGGGTAAAAAAAACAACCCCTTTTGTTGGGTACTTGAAAAAAATATTCCTTTAAAAATCCAGGCCTGTTTTCATTGGTATTTGAAAAAATATTCCTCTAAAAATCTACGTCCATAAAAATCCTTTAAAAATCTAGGCCCTTAAAAATCCTTTAAAAATTTAATCTAAATATCTACGCCCTTAAAAATCCACGCCTGTTTCGGAAGATTCTTTAAAAATCCTTTATAAGTCCTTGAAAAATAGTCCTTTAAAATCCACGCCTGTAAAAAAAATCCTTAAAAAATTTCATTTATAAATGTTCACTCTTGTGAAGGTCCCAGAAATGTTTATTAAAAAATGTACAACTATGAAGGCCATTAGAAAAAAACTTTCTTAAAATATATATAAAAATGATTAAAACAACATTAAAGAAAAACTCCCGAAATAATTAAAACAAATATATATAAAAAAATTAAACTAATGAAGGACTATCTCCAAAAATGAATAACAATGAATCCTTGAAAAATAAAAATCTGCAGTTATAATGGTCATTGAAAAATACACATATACATATATTTGTGAAAATTCACGCTTATAATGTTCTTGATTTTCGGAAAGGGGCCTCTGAAGAATATTACCTTGTGGCAAACAGTTTGACAACGTAAATGTACCCTCCATAGTGTGTGGAAGAGTATAACAAAAAGAAGTAGAATCCAAAGAAAAAAAATTGAGAATAATAAATGAAAGCCAACAGGAGTTGGACAACAAAGACAAAATGACAAGAACAACAATAAGTCTCTTTTTATTAAAACAGAAAAAAATACAAGACTCACTCCTTTTGTATTTCATCGCACATGTCCACGTATGCGTATATGTGTGAGTATGTGTTTACAAACATAAAGATGTTATTTTCATTTTCTTCATATGTGTGTTTACTCCTTTTTGTCCTCCTGTAAAAAATATAAAAGAAAACAAAAATGTTGAATGGTCTTTGTCTTCTGTGTCCTTTCTTTAAATCAGTCAACACAGACACACTTCAAAAATACAAACCCTTTCACTCACACACACACACAGAGAAATTTACACATATTTCCAACGTTAGCCATACATATGTGAAGAATGTCCCCACAATGTCTTTGGAATAAAAATGGAAGGTATTTTCTTCATGAATGGGACAACCCTTACCGAACAATTTCATCTGGACTTTTTTGTTTTGTTTTGAAGCCATCCATTCATTCAGACAATTCTGAAGAAAATATTCTGCTATTCAGACATTCTGCTATTATTGGACAGTTTATGAAGAAAATAAAGGGAAACGAGATACACATATAGACAAAATGGTTATAAGGGGTAGAGTAAAACAAAATATATAGATCGCACACATTGCACATACAGTGTTGAAATAAATTATTTTCACTAAAATTTAAAGAATGTTATTACAGTGTGGTTTTTAATTGTGAAAAATATTTAATTACAAGAACTTCACTCTGAATTTCAGAAGGGAAATCCTAATAAAAAAATATGTCTTAAATAACTCAAATTTTTTTCGTGTTCCTGCTCAAATTTCCCTTACTATAATCAGTAAAGTTATATTTTATTTACTTTACTTCACCCACTTTTCTACACCACTGTTTCGACCTCCCAAAAAGAGATATTTGTGGATATCTTATTAAAGGCATTACTCGGCATCTCATATCGTAACATTATAAAAATAGAAATTACCATCACACAAATTTAACGATTCACATTTGAAACGTTCACCGACACAAATAATCCCCCTTACAATTTTATGATATTTGGGAAACTTTGATTTAAGTAATTGCTTTCTGGAGAAATGCTGACATCAAGTTGGAAATCATCATTGTCCATCTAAAGGAACACAACAATTTTTATGTAGATATTGTGTAGGTAGTAGTGTTTTATTATTGACAATGATAGGCTTTTTAATCAATTACATCTCAGAATACTAAATTGTGTATTAGGTTTATTAATAACGAAAAACATCATTTGTGTAAAATAAAAATCCAAAAATACGTTTTTTTTTCAAATCCATTAAAAGCAAAACATTTTTTGTACGAACATTACAGACTTATATTTTTAAGAATATTACACGGTTGATTTTTATCAAGCACACTGTGGTGCAGGGTATTATGAATTTGTGCATATGTTTGTAACATGGAAAAGGAAACGAGACAGACACATGGTTCCTTTTTAAGTCGATTTATGCATTTCCGTTCGTCCGTCTGTCTGTCTGTCCATGTTAAATTGTAAACAAAGTACAAGTCGCATTTTTTATGCGAATTGTGTGAAATCTGGCACAGCTCATTTATTTGGCCCAAGGACGAACCCTATTGAAATTGGGAAAAATCGATTCAGAATTACATACATCTCCCATATATATTTTCGTCCGATTTAATGTAAATAGTGTACCAAGGCCCCTATATATCTTTCGATTTCCTCGAAATTTGGCATAGCGTACTAAATTAAGTCTAAAATTATGTGTGTTAAGTTTCGTGAAAATCGGTTCAGATTTAGATATAGGTCACATATATATTTTCGTCCGATTTAAGGTAAATAGTGCACCAAAGTACCTATATATATTTCCATTTGCTCGAAATTTGTCATAGCGTGCTGAATTAAGTCTAGAGTGATGCGTGTTTAATTTCGTGAAAATCGGTTCAGATTAAGATTTAGGTCCCATATATATTTTCGTCCGATTTAAGGTAAATGGTGGACTAAATTCCCTATATATCTTCTGACTTGCACGAAATTTGGTACAACGTACTAAATTGCGCCTAGAATGATGTGTGTTAAGTTTCGAGAAAATCGGTTCAGATTTACATGTAGCTTCCATATATAGTTTCGTCCGATTTTAGATAAATCGGACACCAAAGCCCCTATATATCATTCGATTTGCACGAAATTTGGCATAGCGCACTGCATTACGTATAGAGTGATGTATGTTGAGTTTCGTGAAAATCGGTTCAGATTTAAATATGGCTCCCATATATATTTTCGTCCGACTTAAGGGAACCCCACCCATTCACGATTTTAATTTTTCAAGATTTTCAATGGGCTGTTAAAGCCATACCAATGCTTGTTAAGGTTTGTAACATTAAATAGAAGAAAAATAATTTACAAAAAATTTTGTTATTGTTTTGTTGTTGTTTTTTGTAATTAAAGAAAATTCATTATTTTTGATGGCGGGCATGATAACTCCTCACTGGAAGATCGGAATCCGAAAATTACAACGGTGTTAGAAAGAGTACATGTCTGGCTCTCGTATGAACTAGGATTAATTAAATTAACAAAATGGTGGACTTTCGAAAAAATATTTTTGGAAAAATCGCCGATTTTTTACCAAAACCCAAGTTAAAAAATAAGGAGTTCATACGATAGCTATACAATCACAGAGAAACGTGTAAAAATTTGAAATCGATTGGGTTATTAGTTTTTGAGTTATCGTGCCCGCCATTCGCAAAAAAATGTTTAGAGAAAAAACGCGTTTAAAGTTTGAGAAGCCCTTCAGCCGTCACTTGATGCTGACACAATAAATCGGCTATATCTTCAAGAGTTCTTGAGATTTTCAGATTCGAATTATATCAACAAAATTGTTGACCCCTTGAATGGGGGGGTCCCCTTAATATAAATGGTGTACTTAAGTCTCTGAATATCTTTCGATTTGGACGAAATTTGGCATAGCGTACTGAATTGAGTCTAAAATAACATGTGTTAAGTTTCGTGAAAATCGGGTCATATTTGGATATAGCTCCCATACATATTTTCATCCGATTTAACGTAAATGATACACCAAAGTCCCTATATATCATTTGATTTGATTGATTAGTTTCGTCCGATTTTATGTAAATGGTGCACCAAAGTTCCTATATTTCTTTCGATTATATCTAAATTGGGCATGGAGTATTGAACTGAGTCTAGAATGACATGTGCTAAGTTTCGTTGAAATCGGCTAAGATTTAAATATAGCTGCCATATATAGTTTCGTCCGATTTTATGTAAATGGTGCATCAAACAACCAAAGTTAGGCTGATTGCCACAAAATTTTGCACAACGTATTAAATTGAGTATAACCTAACGTGTGAAACGTTTAATGGTCTTTGCGACGTCTCTTATGATGCATCTGTTGAATATAACCAATGTGGTGAAGGTTTGCCAATATTCGGGCTTTTTCGACTTTATTACGTTTCTTACAAGTTTTATCATAACTTAATAACAGATGACCCAAGTCTGTTTAAATAAAACGTTTTTATACTAGAAACTAGAAAAGCTGACACCAGTAGCAGTTAAGAGTGAATTTAATTCCCGCTGAAAATGTTGAAAGTGACCTATTTTATTGTGTTTTTTTTGCAACGTTAATTTTATTTATAAAAAACATATCCTCCATTGCAGGATGTCAAATCACCTAACTCATCTTTCTCTGTAATTTTTTTCTCTCTCTATTTTTGTTGTTGTTGCTTATTTGTCTTCTGAACAAGAAAATATTTTACAATTTTGTTTCCGTTGTTTCCGTTTCCTGTTATGTGAACATGTTTTATGTTGCTGCATTAGGTCGAGACCCTGGAAAGTTGATGTATGTGTGTGTGTGTTTTTAACTCACGTACGCACACTCACACACACACTTACTTTCATACATAAACACCAACAGCAACAGCTGAAACAATTGTTCGTCAACTATTTTCGTTCTCGTCGTTGTTGATGTTGGTGTTGTTGTTTTTACTGTCGTCGTGCCCAACATAAATTCTCTGTCATTACTAATAATAATCCTCAAATGGAGAATGATAGGAAGGGACAATATGCGTCATCACAATTGATTTGTTCATTCATCCATCAAGAGGGACCAAACATAACTAACCAACCAACAGGACGACCGAACGAACAAACGACCGACCGTTGAGTATCCATCATTGGGTTATTGCTCAGGGGAAAGGAATCGAGCATACGGGACAAGAGGAAATTCGAAGGCCATGTGATCTAAAGTTAAAACAAGGGCAGTAATACGACAGAGTTGCCATAAATTTTCAAAGCAAAAAATGTCATTAAATGGAATCTAGTGTATTTAATGCATTCATAAAGTATTTTTGTAAAGGAAATTTAATAATATTTCGAACTTTTTTCTGCGGGGAGTTAACATTTTGTTTAATTTGTAATTTTCTACGCAAAATTCAAGGTTTTTTTCAATATGCAAAATATAAAGTCTCTAGAGCCTTAAAAAAGAAAAGATAATAATAAACATTAATCGTTTTCCGGCAATACACTGCAATACATGTCGTCCACATATACCTTGATCTTAATTAATTTGATTAGTTTTAAAAAATAAAATATTGGTCCTAGGCCCCCTTTAAGCATACCGATCGTCATATTTCGACTAGCTGAGTCGATCTAGACATGTGTGTCCGTCCGTCTGTCCATTATAAATTGTAAACACGATACAGGCCACATTTATGGACCAATCTTCACGAAATTTTGCATGTAGGATGGGTTCTGGCCAATGACGACCCCTATTGTTTTTGGTAAAGATCGGTTAATATTTAGGGGATGAAATGGACCAAATACTTAATTTTTATCGGTTTTTCTGGTCGCTTTAGAGGCCGCAATTAGGGTCCGAACAACGCAAAATTTTACGTGGAGAAGGGAATCGGGCCATAGAATAAGCATGCCTGCTTTGATAAAGATCTGTTATTATTTAGTGGGTCAAATTTACCCTGACTTTTGTGTAAAAAAATGACAAAATTTGTATTCTATGACGTATATGTTTACTCCTGAAAGACATAGACCCGAGAAATTGATAGTATAGCCAAGAGGTGTGGTTGACATTGATACCAATTATATTGTCGTATGTACTCGGATGTGGGAGATACGCTTAAATATTTACAGGTGCATTGATAGTATTCAGTATCGCATTACCACACTAGAGGGCAGAAATATAGCGTTGATCGCTTTTAAATTTTCCATGAGGATCCAGGTATGGTCAACTACTACGGCTATAATTTTCGGTGATGATCAGATATTAATTTTGGGATGAAATAGACCGAAAACTTAATTTTTGGTGTTTTCTTCGAGTCGATCTATAGGCCACAATTGAAAGCCGAACACCACCGTGAAGGGGATCTGTACTCAATATTAGTAATATTTGTTGACCTCTAGTCGGTCAAGAGGGTGCAAATATCGCGAAATATTGCCAATATCAGAATATAGAACCCCAAAATGTTTGATTTTCGTGGATGTTGTGTAGGGTATCATGTGGTGGGCCCCGTCTGACTATACTGCTCCGCTCACTGGTTTAACACTATTTTGTGTCGACCCATCCCTAACGGCAACCCTAATAACATACGACAACAACTACCATACTCAAAGTATTTGTCTATATTCCCTCTGCCATAGCTAGGAACAACATTGAATTTTTAAATAAAATTGCTGTGATGACATTTGAACATAGGTCCCCTTGACATAGTTATCGAACATCAAAAAAAATATATCTGCTGAGAAAAATCTCCCATTCCGGGAATCCCCTAATAGACTGTTCTATATAATTTTTTTTTTTTTTCAATTTAATTGTCATCATCAATACTGTATGAATGATTTGAGGGAGAGTAACACAAATACGTGTTTAACAAAAATTGTCATTTAATCTAAATGATAATTTTCAATTTTACATTGAAGAATGTTTCAGTGGAATGAAAAGTCGTAGTACCTTTTAAAGATTCTCGGCATAATTGAGCACATTCAGTCGAATTTTCCAATGAAATCAAGTTTTGATGGGCCACTTTTATGGATTCACATGAAAATTAGATAATATAAAACTCAATGAAATTCTGAAAAATACTGAATGGTCTACAAAACACGAGTAATTGTTGGAAAATTCGGCGGAAATTTTATAATTGAAATATTAGATTTTTCAATGAAATAATAAGAGCATGAAATTGTTTTCAATTTTTTTTTAATCATGGATAAATAATTTATAATTAGAAAATGTAGCCAGCTTTTGGATTACACGATCCTGTGAGTTGTTTTTGTGACTACAAGAGAATTCATGCCGATTCACTTTACCGATAAACTGAAAAGAAATTTCGGAAACAAACTAACATCATGTGCAGAAATAATTCCTGACGAGTTTTTCCTGAAGTTTTTGAAGGTTGTAAAAAATTTGGACCACTCTGGACATAAAGTCGACAATATTACATATACAAGAGTCCCTGGCACTTGAACCATTGGCAAATAGCAGTTAAAATATTCCATTTTCTTGCAGGACTCTTCAGTTTTTTTCATATCTTGTACGTACCGAAAAGGTCTTAGTCGTTATTATCCAACCAAATTGGCTACGCATAAATTTGTAGGAAAATTTTAACCGATTTCATTCATACTTAACTTGGTACTTAGTGCCGAACCGAAAAGGTCTTTGTGGCATAATCCAACAGAATTGGCTACACATAAAATTATAGGAAAATTGAAACCGATTTCACTCATTCTAGGCTCAATTTGGTACGCTATTCAAAATTTCGCTGTTCAAGCTTTGTTGTTTTGTTGCACCATTTGCATAAAATCGAGGGTATATTTGCATGGGAGCTATATCTAAATCTGAACCGATTTCATCTAAAATATACACACGTCATTCTAGGCGAAATTCCGTACGATATAAGGATTTTCGTCATAATCGAAAATGCATAGGTTCTATATCTATATATGGTAAATATAGCTTCATTTTAGATTCAATTCGGTAATCTATGCAAAGTTTCGTCTCATTTCGTCTCAATCGAGCACACATTAAGAGTTCGATGTACCATTTACTGGAAATCGGACGAAAATGTATATGGGAGCTTTATCTAAATCTGATTTGATTTTACCGAAAACTTAAAACACGTCATGCGAGACTCAATTTAGTAACCTGTACTAAATTTCGCCACAATATTGTTGTATTGTGAGTTTGGTGCAATATTTACATGAAATCTGACGAACATATATATGGGAGCTATATCTAAATCTGAACCGATTTAAACGAAACTTAACGCACTTCATTCTAGACCCAATTCTTTACTATATGCGAAATTTCGTCTCAATCGAGCGAACATTAAGAATTTGATGTACCGTTTACACGAAATCGGACGAAAATATATCTAAATCTGAATCGATTTTAACGAAACTTAAAACACGTCATTCCAGACTCAATTGAGTACTCTGTACTAAATTTCGTCACAATACAACAATAATTGGGAGTTTGGTGCCCCATTAATATGAAGTCGGATGAAAATATATATGGGAGCTATATCTCAATCTGAACCGATTTCAACGAAACCTTTACACACTTTATTCTAGACTTAATTCAGTACTCTGTACTAAATTTCGTCTCAATCGAACGAATATTGAGACTTTGATGTACAATTTACATGAAATCGGACATGAATTCAACGAAACTTAACACTCATCATTCTAGACTTAATTCAGTAATCTGTACTAAATTCCGTCTCAATCGAAAAAAAATATTTATACATTGTTGCACCATTTACATAAAATCGGACGAACATATATATGGTAGCAATATCTAAATCTGAACCGATTTCAACGAAACTTAACACACTTCATTCTACCCTCAATTCGATACTCTATGCCAAATTTCATCTCAATCGAGCAAACATTAAGAGTTTGATACCCCATTTACATAAAATCGGATGAAAATATATATGGGAGCTATATCTAATTCTGAACCGATTTTCACGCAACTTAGAACACATGATTCTGGACCAAATTCAGTACCCTATGCCAAATTTCGTGAAAATCGAATGATATATAGGGACTTTGGTGAACCATTTACAATAAATCGGACGAAAATATATATGGTAGATGTATCTAAATCTGAACCGATTTTAGCGAAATTTTGTACTATATCAAAATATGAACCAATTTCAAAAAAAGAAAAAAAAATGGCATACGTTATTCTAGAATCTATTTAATACGATGTGCAAAATTTCGTCTCAATCGGACACACGTTGCGAGTTTGGTGCACCATTTACATAAAATCGGACGAAAATATGTATGGGAGCTATATCTAAATCTGAACCGATTTTCTGGAAACATAGCACACATCATTCCATCCTTAATTTAGTATGCTATGTCAAAATTAGTACAAATCGAAAGATATATAGGGACTTTGATGTTCTATTTACATTAAATCAAAATCTGCACCGATTTTCCCAATTTTAATGGGGTTCGTCCTTGGGTTTCCTTTTGCCTGTTACAAACATATGCACAAAGACATAATACGCTGTACCACAGTGTGGTGAAGGGTATACAAGTATATGAAAGCTACATCTACATCTGAACCGATTTTCAAGAATTTTAATAGGATTCGTCCTTGGGCCATATAAATTAGCTGGGCCAAATTTCATTTCATTAGGCTCGAAAAGGGTTACTAGGCATATCTTCACAACTTACAATGGGTTTACCTTGACTACTTTTGTATATTACAAATATAATATCCTGTGCCGGATAAATACCCCATTAAATACCTCAATTGTAAAGAATTTTTTTCTTTATGCCAAAAAAATATTATTTCGCCTACACTTTTTAATTGTTTTGCCCATTTAGAAATTCTTGGAAAGTGAATTAAAATCAAATAAAACCATTGGCAAGTGTAGGTGTCACTAATATTTGCGATTTATTTCACTCCTTATACTCTCCTCCATAATATTGCCATTGGCTATAAACATAACCTTGAAAAACAGTAGTCTATTGTCTGGTATTGTGGTTGTTATATCCTTGGAAAGGATTAAAATATCCAACCACTACCACTATCACCACCACCAATAAAAATAGTTAATGAGAAAGTCAAGGCGCAATTTTTTGTTAGTGCCGTTTTCAAAGTTTACGTGACTTAAGTAAAGTTTGGAGGCTTTAAACATTATATCAGAAGAAATTTTTTTAATTTTATAGACTTTATTGATCTAAGCTAAGTAAGTTTAACATTTAACATTAAAATGTGGTGAGGGAGAGGTGGTGGGGACGAAGAATGGCTTTGTTAACATTTTCTGAAGTGATGCGAATAGTCTAGACATTTGTTGTTATTAAAGGCACCATGGAGACAAACAGTATTTTTCAGGTGTATGATATAATTGTTAAAGTGAAATAAAAACTTTAATGTATTCTACGAAAATTGAAATATTTTACTTTGGGAAACATATTTTATTTGAAACTAATATATATATATATACTCACATTTTTATACCCTCCACCATAGTATGGAGGGTATATTAATTTTGTCATTCCGTTTGTAACTCACCGAAATATTCATTTCCGACCCTATAAAGTATATATATTCTTGATCAGGGTAAAATTCTAAGCCATGTCCGTCCGTCTGTCCGTCTGTTGTAATCACGCTATTTTTCGAAGGAATTTAGATAGGGTGCTGAAATTTTGCATAGGGTTGTCTTTTGTCTGCAGGCAGGTCAAGTTCTAAGATGGGATACATCGGTCCACGTTTAGGCATAGCTCCCATATAAGAGTACCCCCAAATTTTCGGAATTTTGGGGTTCTTGAGCGTGTTTTTCAACCGAATTCGCTGAAATTTGGTACATTGGGTTCTTATTGGGTACTAAATGTCACCATAAAAAATTATACATAAAGGTCCACTTTTTCTGGTAGCCCCCATATAACGGTACTCCTAATTTTCAGTATTTTTGGGGTTTTGGTCGTATTTTTCCGCCGAATTGGCTGTAATTTAGTACTTTGAGTTCTAAATAGGTTCCAAATCACCGCCAACACTACTGAGGTTCCAAATCACTTCACAAAAAATTATGAATATAGGTCCATTTTTTCTGGTAGCCCCCTATATAAGGGTATCCCCAAATTTCGGTATTTTGGGGTTCTTGAGCGCGTTTTTCAACCAAATTCACTGAAATTTGGTATATTGGGTTCTTATCATATCACCTGCGAAGGATATCGAGATAAAAAACTAGAACGTACGGTTCGATAATGAACTATATGTGAACTATAGCCCGCATTTAGGGTTAGCCGTAGCCCCTGTGTGGGAGGTACCAGAAGGCATGGACCGATATTCCCCAAATTCGGACTTGAACTAAGTTTGGAAGACATAATAAGATGGGATGAAATCAAATTTTTCTGAAACGGATTTGGCCCAAGAAACATGGGGTCTAGAACCAATATTTCGATGAGGCACATTTTCACCGTGTGAAAGTGAATATACACTAATTACCCATAAGGCTGAGAGTATAATTTTCTATTAAAAATTAGGTCCATTTTTTGGTATGTTTCCTATATTTTCATTTCAAGTACTTGTCAGTATATCTATGGTGGAGGGTATCCAAACTTCGGTCCGGCCGAACTTAACGCTTTTTCACTTGTTAATTTTATTTTTATATTTTCGTAGATATAATATGTTGCGACGCCCAGACGTAACGGCTGAAACTAGAATCTTGAAATTTTGGGTGAGGTCTTAGTCCAAAGGTGACAGATAAGGCAGACTGTACGAAAAGTACTAAATATGGTATCATTTGTATTTGGCGATCCAGTAGAGCAAGAACTCTGAAATTTGGATTGAGGGTCACTGATGGAGAATATGTAGAATAGATGTAGCAAAGGACTTTTTGGAAATCCGAACTATAAGTATCCGAAAAGTACTGAAATGTACTAAATTTGGTACAATTTCGTAGCATGTGAATAGATTGAGCTAAAAACTTGAAATTTGGAATGTAAATTAACGTTGAGAAGTAGGCTCGATATGAGGAGAGTTGAGAAAACGTGTACTCATGTGTACAAAAAGTACTATATAGTACTATATTTGGTACAAATTTGATTTGGAGGTACAAAACGAGCTGAAATCCTGAAAATTGAAATTAACATTACCGTCGGAGTGTAGGATTGGGATATGCACGTAGTTTTGGAAAATTTTATACCCTACACAACTATGTTGTCAGGGTATTATAGCTTTGTGCAGCCCAAAAGTTTGTAACGCCACGAAATATTGGTCCTAATTTTACCGATCGTCATATCTCCACTAGCTGAGTCGATCTAGACATGTGTGTCCGTCCGTCTGTCCATTATAATTTGTAAACACGATACAGGCCACAGTTATGGACGAATCTTCACGAAATTTTGCATGTAGGATGGGTTCTGGCCAATGAAGACCCCTATTGTTTTTGGAAAAGATCTGTTAATATTTAGGGGAAGAAATGGACTAAAAACTTAATTTTTGTCGTATTTTCTGGTCGCTCCAGAGGCCGCAATTATTGCCCAACATCGTGAATTTTTGCATGGAGAAGGGGATCGGGCCAGAGAATAAGCATGCCTGTTTTGGTAAAGATCGGTCAATATTTAGCGGGTCAAATGGACCCTGACTTTTGTGTGAAAAATGACAAAAATTGTATCCTATAGCGTATAGATTTACCCCTGAAGAACAAAGACCCGAGAAGTTGATAGCATATCCAAGAGGAGTGGTTGACCTTTAAATTGATATCAATTATATGGCGGTATGTACTCAGATATGGGAGTTACACTTAAATATTTACAGGTACTTACGTACTGAGATAATATTTAGTAACCCATTACCACACTAGAAGGTGGAAATATAGCGCCGATCGCTTTGAAATTTTAAATGATGATCCAGGTATAGTCAAGGACATCGCCAATAATTTTTGCTGATGATCGGTTAATAATATTGGGATGAAGTGGACCGGAAACTTATTTTTTTTGTGTTTTTTTCGAGTCGATCTATAGACCACAATTGAAAGCCGATCAATACAATACAACCCACGGTGAAGGAAATCTGGACAAGAAATTAGAAGGGCTGTACTGAATATTATTGATATTTGTTGTCCTCTAGTTGGGCAAGAGGGTGCAAATATCACAAAATATTGTCCAAGCTCAGAATGTAGTATCACAGAAAGTTTGAGTTCCGTGGTAGTTGTGTAGGGTATCATATGGTCGGACCCGTCCGACTATACTGCTCCGCTCACTGGTTTACTTTTGTATACGAAAAGTACTAAATCGTACTATAATTGGTACAATTTGGATTTGGGTGAACCGATAGAGCTGGAACAATGAAGTTTGGAGTTAGGATCATTGTAGGGATGTAGAATTAGGGTCAGGATTCAGTTTAATAAATTTATACATATGGGTACTAAATTTGGTACAATTTGAATTTTGGGTGAACCAGAATCATGAAATTTGGAGTCAGGATCACTGTTGAGGTTTAAGATTGAAATATGTAGGAAGTTTTAGAAATTTTTTACTAAGTGTACTAAATTCGGTACAATTTAAATTGTGGGTGAAGCGATAAAGTTTGAATCCTGAAATTTTGAGTCAGGATCATTGTGGAGGGGTAGGATTGGAGTATGAAGGAAGTTTTAAAAATTTGTACTAAGTGTACTAAATTCGGTACAATTAAATTGTGGGTGAAGCAATAAAGTTTGAATACTGAAAATTTGATTTAGGATTACTGTGGAGGTATAGAATTGGGGTATGTAAGAAGTTTTGGAAAATCGTACTACTGTGTACTAAATTCGGTACAATTTAAACTGTGGGTGAAGCGATATAGTTTGAATCCTGAAATTTTGATTCAGGATCACTGTGGAGGTATAGAATTGGGGTATGTAGGAAGTTTTGGAAATTGGTACTAATGTGTACTAAATTTAGTACAATTTAAATTGTGGGTGAAACGATAAAGTTTGAATCCTGAAATTTTGATTTAGGATTACTGTGAAGGTATAGAATTGGAGTATGTAGGAAGATTTCGAAAATTGGTACTAATGTGTACTAAATTTGGTACAATTTGAATTGTGGGTGAACCGATAGAGTTGGAATCCTGAAACTTGGATTTATGATCATTATGGGGGTAGGATTGGGATGTAGAATGTTTTGGAAATTGGTACTACTGTGTACTAAATTTGGTAAAATTTGAATTATCGGTCAACCAATAAAGTTGGAATCCTGAAATTTGGATTTAGGATGACTGTGGGGGTGTAGGATTGATGTATGTTGGAAGTTTTGGACATTAGTACGACTATGTACTTAATTTGGTACAATTTGAATTGCGGGTGAACCAATAGACTTGGAAACTTGGATTTAGGATCACTGTGGGAGTGTATGTTTGGGTTAAGTAGGTTAAGTTTTGGAAATTCATACTACTGTGTACTAAATTTGATACTATTTGGATTATAATTAAGATTTTATCTAATTCATGATTTCAATTGCATTGCATGATGTAGGTAGTAATGGAAATTTGTACTTATGTGTTCTAAGTGGTACTAAATGTGATACAAATTGGATTTAGGTGAACCGATAGAATCCTGAAATTTAGAATTTAGATTGGGGTATGTGGAAAGTGTTGGAAATTCATACTTATGATTGTTAAAGTAAGTAGTTATAGAAATTTATATTAATGTGCACTAACTGATACTCAATTTGGATTTGGGTGAAGCTATATTTGATTTTTTTCAAAATAAATATTAAGAGTACAAAGGGTAAAAAATGGCTCCAAATTTAGTATGGAGGTAGATTTCTGTTTTGGTCGTAATGGGTGTGTAGGGTTGAGATATAGTCGTAGATTTGAAAAACGTACTAAAAAGAACATATTTGCTAAATGGTTTTAAAATTTTAATAATGGTCGGAATAGGATTTGAAATACATCCCACATTCGCTAACAAAGTAGGGTGTATATGTTAGTTCGTTTTTAAAATAATTTGAATTCAATTAATTTTAGTTTTTAAATATGTTACTACAAATATTATCATTATTATACTAATTAATTGCATCAATTGTGTTATTGATACAGCTTTGCTCTGGGTTATTATTATTTTTTTATTTTATACGATTCGTTAACTTTTTTATTTCATTATTACAATATTTTTTTTAATACATTTAATTGTATTTTAATTATATTTTTCCATTGTATATGCTAATAGTAGCATGCACTCATTTAATATGTAACAATGTATATTTCATGTTCATTTGTTAGTGTTTGTATTGTCGTTAGTAATACAGTGTATGTGTACTATTGTGGAGTATACTCCATGTGGATTCAATGAGATTGGTTCATTCATTGTACAAAGCAATCCAATAAAATTGTAAAAAAATATTGCTCCTTGTTAAAGGGAATTTATATAGAGAATATTAAATGCGGTTAAGAAATTCAAAGAACAAAGGAGATTTTTATAAGGTATTTAATCAATTTTTTTTCTCAAGGACCAATATAGACGTCGATTTTTTTGCATCAGGTGTTTTCTTAGAAATTTTTTCTGGCAGGCAATTATAGGTGTGGATTTTTTTTCAGGGACTAATATAGCTTTGTGCAACCCCAAATGTTTGTAACGCCGCGAAATATTGGTCCTTTAAGTATATAAAGGTGGGTCCTTTAAGTATACCGATCGTCATATCTCGACTAGCTGAGTCGATCTAGACATGTGTGTCCGTCCGTCCGTCTGTCCATTATAATTTGTAAACACGATACAGCCCACAGTTATGGACCAATCTTCACGAAATTTTGCATGTAGGATGGGTTCTGGCCAATGAAGACCCCTATCGTTTTTAGAAAAGATCGGTTAATATTTAGGGGATGAAATGGACAAAAAACTTTATTTATGTTGGTTTTCGCTCCAGAGGCCGCAGTTATGGCCCAAACTCCGCGAATTGCATAGAGAAGGGGATCGGGCCATAGAATAAGCGTGCAAGTTTTGATAAAGATCAGTCAATATTTAGCGGGTCAAATTTACCCTGACTTTTGTGTGAAAAATGACAAAAATTGTATTCTATAGCGTATATATTTACCCCTGAAGAACAAAGACCCAAGAAGTTGATAGAATATCCAAGAGGAGTGGTCGACCTTTAAACTGATACCAATTATATTGTTGTATGTACTCGGATGTGGGAGTTACACTTAAATATTTACAGGTGCTTACGTATTCAAATATTATTTAGTAAGTCATTACCACCCTAGAGGGCGAAAATATAGTGTTGATCGCTTTGAAATTTTCCAATGAGGATCCATGTATGGTCAAGGACACCGCCTATAATTTCCGCTGATAATCAGATAATAATATTGGGATAAAGTGGACCGAAAACTTATTTTTTTGGTTTTTTTTCGAGTTGATATATAAGCCACAATTGAAAGCCGAATATAACAACACAACCCATGGTGAAGATCAAGAGAGTGCAAATATTGCCCAAAATCAGAATATAGAACCACACAAAGTTACTTTTTTGGTTAAAGTTGTGTAGGGTATCATATGGTCGGCCCCGTCCGACTATACTGCTCCGCTCACTGGTTTAGAAATATTTTATGGGAGGCAATTATAGGTGTGGATATTTGAAGATTTTTTCTGCAGGAACTATAGACGGAGATTTTTAAAGAATATTTGTTAGGTACCATTATGAACGCAGAGATTTTTAAAGGTCTACAATAGACGTGGATTTTTTAAAGAATATTTTTCAAGGATATCAAAAGACTTTGATTTTATATACCCTTCACCACACTGTGGTACAGGTTATTATGTCTTTGTGCATATGTTTGTAACAGACAAAAGGAATCGAGATAGACCCTTGGTTCCTTTTGAGAATATGCATAGAATCAGTTTCTGAGTCGATTTACGCATGTCCGTCTGTCCGTCCGTCCATTTATTTTTGTGAACAAAGTACAGGTCGCATTTATGATCCGATTTTGATTAAATTTGGTGCAGCTCACTTATTTGGCCCAAGGACAAACCCTATTGAAATTATAGAAAATCGGTTCAGATTTAGATATAGCTCCCGTATATAGTTTCGTCCGATTTAAGGTAAATAGGACACCAATGACCTTATATATCTTTCGATTTTCACGAAATTCAGCGTAGGATACTGAAATGAGGCAAAAATGATATGTGTCAATTTTCCTGAAAATCGGTTCAGATTTAGATATAGCTTCCATATATATTTTCGTCCGATTTAAGGTTAATGGGGCAAAAAAGTCTCTATGTATCTTTCGATTTGCACGAAATTTGGCTCGGTGTATTCAATGGAGTCTAGAATGACGTCTGCTAAGTTTCGAGAAAATCAGTTCAGATTTAGATACAGCTCCAATATATATTTTCGCCCGATTTAAGGTAAATGGTGTACCAAAGACCCTATATATCTTTCGATTTGCACGAATTTTGGCATAGCGAAATGAATCAGGTCTAGAATGATGTGTGTTAAGTTTCCTGAAAATCGGTCCAGATTTATATATAGCTCCCATATATATTTTCGTCCGATTTCATGTAAATGGTGTACGAAAGTCCCTATATATCATTCGATTTGCACGAAATTTGATACAGTCTACTAAATTAGGTCTAGTTTCCGGAAAATCGGTCCAGATTTAAATATAGCTCACATATATATTTTCGTCCGATTTAATGTTAAAGGTGTATCAAAGTCTCTATATATCTTCGAATTGGCGCGAAGTTTGGCATATCGTAATGAATAAGGTCAAGAATGATGTGTTTTAAGTTTCCTGAAAATCGGTTTAGATTTAAATATAGCTCCCATATATATTTTTTCCCCGATTGTATGTAAGTTTTTCCGATTGCCACACAATTTTGTACAGAGAACTGTAGTTGATATAGCTTCTGCATTTACATTTTCGTCCGATTTTACTCAAAATTGAGACAAATTTTGCACATCGTACTGAAGTTGGTATAACCTAGCAGTTGGATATAAATGCTTCACAAAGGTGGGTCCAGTCGGCACAAAATTATGCTCTACGTACTGAAGTTACTATAAAACAACGTGATGCAAGTTTAGGTGAAATCGGTTTAGATATAGCTTCTGAATATAATTTCGTCAGATTTTAAATAAAAGACGCACCAAAGACCCAAAGTTAGGCCGTTTACTATAAAATCCATCCATTTTCATGTTAATGGTCCTTCAAAAAGTCGACGTCTGATAGGATTCATCTGTTGAATATACCCAAAGTGGTGAAGGGTATCATATAGTCGGCCCCGTCCGACTTAGGCGTGTTTTTAGAGAATATTTTTCCTGGTCTTCCTGGATTTTTTAAAGTATATATTTCCAGCTCTTCTATAGGCGTGGGTTTCTTTTAAGAGTATTTTTCCTGCTCTTCCATAGTCGTGGATTTCAGTTAACAATACGTATTCTGCACTTCTATAGGCGTAGACTTTTTAAAGAATATTTTTCCCGGTCATCTATAGGCGTGGATATTTTAAAGAATATTTTTCCTGATCTTCCTTAGGCGTAGTTTTTCTAAGAATATTTTTCCTGCTCTTCTATATGCGTGGATTTTTTAAAGAATATTTTTCCTACCCTTCTAAAGTCGAATATTTTTCTCGGTCTTATTTAGGAGTGGTTTTTTAGAGAAGGTTTTCCCCGGTATTTTTTTAGGCGTGGTTTTTTAGAGAATGTTTTTCCCGGTATTTTTTTAGGCGTGGTTTTTTAAAGAATGTTTTTTAAAGAATGTGGTTTTTTAGAGAATGTTTTTTAATATTTTTCACCTTTTGTCTAAAATATTTACCTTCGAAATTTATATTTATATAGAATTACATTTGGAAAATAGTTCACATAAAACAAACTACGATTATGTTTGCTACTGCGTTTTTTATTAGTTTTCAGACTGGATTTTAAATCAAAGCTTCTGCATTTTCAAAGTGTAAACAAACAATCGCTCTGCAGCACGTTTCGGCATTAGCCTGATGAAATGTTAATGTGCAGAAATGTTTAGAGCAATGGAAGAAATCTAAAAAAAACATGACTCGAGGCTTGTTTGTTTTTCGTCAAACCTTTCATTTTTATTTTGTTTACATTTCTCTGTTTTGAGGCAAACGTAAAAACAAGCAACGCACTCACACACACAAACACTTGCACACATACGAACCTATATTCGCATGAGAAACAAGCGCTCACGTAACGTGTCCTTCCAGACATGGCAAAACAAATGGAGAAGCTGCTTATATTTACGTGTGTGTGTGTGCGTGCCTGAGCGAGTACTTGGGTGCGTATGTTTCATTTAATATTATATAACACAGAGAAAAAAAAATAACATTTGTGCTTCCCATTTCCCCGCCTTTGGGCAATGCTTCGTCGCTTATGGGTTAAAGAGTTTATTACATGCAATGCTATGTTGGATATATAGGTGTGTGTGTGTGTGTGTCTGTGGGGAAAGGGGTAAAAGGTTAACAAATTCTATAAGGAATTGAAATAGGAAATTTATTTGTTGAAATTGATTCACAAAACGAAATTCCCAATAAATACTTATGTGGCAATCGAGTGGAACTGACAAAAAGCAGCAGGATTGCGAAGAAGTGGAAAATTAGTTGCCAAAGGGTCATGGAGATTCAAGGATTATAAGGCGTAAGGGTATTTTTTAAATTAAAACCAGTAAGGAAAGTAGTAAAGTCGGACGGGGCCGACTATATGATACCCTTCACCACTATGTGTATATTAAACAGGACTATTAGCATGAAATTGGATGAAGTAAAATATGTGATATTTATATAAATGTGAATCTACCTAGATCTATCCATAAAGTATGTAAATCGACTTCAAACAAATATAAATAGGTCATCCGTTGGGCTATGTCTGTACTTCTAGAAAACGCAACTATATAATTTTATGCTCAATTTTGTACGATGTGCAAACTTTGATGTCGATCTGACTAACATGAGGAGTTTGATGGCCAATTTACCTGAAATCGGGCGAAAATATATATGGTGCGTCAATTTCTTAAAATAAAAGGGGCTATATCTATCTGAATCTGGACCGATTTTCACGAAACTTGGCAGACATCATTCTAGATCTAAATTATTAGGCTGTACCAAATTTCGTGCAAATCTAAAGATATAGGGACCGTTTACATTAAATCGGACAAAGATATATAAGGGAGGTATATCTAAATCTGGACCGATTTTCACGAAACTTGGCAGACATCATTCTAGACCTAAATTATTAGGCTGTACCAAATTTCGTGCAATTCGTGCAAATCGAAAGATATATAGGGACCGTTTACAGTAAATCGGTTAAATATATATATGGGAGCTAAATCTAAATCTGAACCGATTTTTCCCAATTTCAATAGGGTTCGTCCTTGGGCCGAATAAGTGACCTGTGCCAAATTTCATCCAATTCGGATCATAAATGCGACCTGTACATTGTTTACAATTTAACATGGACAGACGGACGGACGGACATGCATAAATCGACTTAGAAAGTGATTCTATGTATATTCTCAAAAGGAACCATGGGTCTATCTCGATTATTTTTGCCTGTTACAAACATATGCACAAAGACATAATACCCTGTACCACAGTGTGGTGAAGGGTATTAACAACACTTTTGAGCTCTACTTTGTGCGTGGATTTTGTTTATTTTAAAGAGTATTTTTTTAAACCAAATAGGCGAGAATTAAAAACATTTCTTTATGGACTTCCTTATGAGTGGATTTTTAAATAACATTTGTTCAAGATCTTCTTTAGGCGTGTCTTTAGAAAAAATATTTTTTGTAATCTTTTTCAAAATTCAGTTATATTTATGACCTTCTGTAGACGTGGATTTTATTTAAGGAATATTTCTAAAGATCAGGCATATTTGTAAAATATTTTTTCGGGGTATTCTAAAGTCCTCGGGAAAAATCGGTTCCATATATATTTTCGTCCGACTTCATGTAAATTGTGCACCAAAGTCCCTATATATACATCGATTTGCATGAAATTTGGTATAACGTACTGAATTGAGCCTAGAGTCATGTCTGCCAAGTTTCGTGAAAATCGGTTCAGATTTAGATATAGCTCCCATATATAGTTTTGTCCGATTTCATGTAAATGGTGCACCAAAGTCCCTGCATATCTTTCGATTTTCACGAAATTTGGCATAACATACTAAATTGAACCTAGAGTGATATGTGAAAAGTTTCATGGAAATCGGTTCAGTTTTAGATATAGCGCCCATATATAGTTTTGCCCGATTTCATGTAATTGGTGCACCAAAGTCCCTATTTATTTTCGATTTTCATGAAATTTGGCATAACGTACTGAATTGAACATAGAATGATGTCTGCCAAGTTTCATGGGAATCGGTTCAGATTTAGATATAGCTCCCATATATAGTTTCGTCCGATTTCATGTAAATGGTGCACCAAAGTCCCTATATATCTTTCAATTTGCACGAAATTTGGCATAACGTATTGAACTGAGCCTAGAGTGATGTCTGTCAAGTTTCGTGAAAATCGGCCCAGATTTAGATATAGCTCTCATATATAGTTCTGTCCGATTTCCTGGAAATGGTGCACCAAAGTCCCTTCAATTTGCACGTAATTTGGCATAACGTACTGAACTGATGTCTGTCAAGTTTCGTGAAAATCGGTCCAGATTTAGATATAGCTCCCATATATGTTTCGATCTGCACGTAATTTTGTATAGTGTAAATGGTACACCAAAGTCCCTATATATCTTTCGATTTGCACGAAATTTGGCATGACGTACTAGAGTGATGTCTGCCAAGTTTCGTGAAAATCGGTCAATATTTAGATATAGCTCCCATATATATTTTCGTCCGATTTAATGTAAATGGTGCACCAAAGTCCACATATATCTTTCGATTTGCACGAAATTTGGCATAGCGTACAAAGTTCTTATGTTGCATAGCGTACTGAATTTAAGTCAGAATGATGTGTGTCAAGTTCCGTGAAAATCGGTTGAGATTTAGATATAGTTACCTTATATTATAGATTGATTTTAAGTAATTGACGCACCAAGGAACCATTATACGGCTGATAGGAACAAAACTTACTGAAATTAGAAATTCCTTATATATATATATATATTTATATGATTTGGATAGATCTAGGTCGTTTCAGGGTTCGTGAAAATCTGATCACATTTCGATATAGCTCCCATATATAGTTATGTCCGATTTGAGGTAAATAGTGCACTAAAGTCCTTATATATCCTTCGATTTGTACGAAATTTGGCATAGCATACAGAAGAAAGTCTATAGTGATGTGTGTTAAGTGTTGGTGCACCAAAGTCCCTGAAAATATTTTGATTTGCACGGATTTCTGCATAGCGTACATAAATAAGTCTTGAATGATGTGTGCTAAGTTTCGTGGAAATCGCCTCAGATTTAGATATAGATCTCAAATACAGTTTCGTCCGATTTTATGTAAATCAGAAATACTAAGTTAGAGATACTAAGTTAAGTCTAGAATAATGTGTGCAAAGTTTCGTGAAAATCGGTTCAGATTTAGATATAGTTTCCATATATATTTTCGTCCGATCTTATGTAAATGGTGCACCAAAATCCCTATATATCTCTCGATTTGCACGAAATTTGAATATATTTTGGATACATATGTAGAATATACCCAAAGTGGTGAAGGGTATCATGTAGTCGGCCCAGTCCGACTTTACAACATTACTTACTGGTTTTAATTTTTTTTAATTTTTCTGCCTGGAAAATTTCAGATAATCCCACACATCATTCAAAAATGTTTCGTAATTGTTAATTGCATGTTGTCTATTTCATACCAATTTAATTGCTGTATTTTGGTTTTACCTTTTTTCTGCGGAAAAACAAACACACTCTCTTAAAACCATAGAATTTTCTATGTAGCTCTCAATTTTTCCAATTCGAATTTTCCTTGGAATTCAATGCCTTGAACTTATTCATAGCTTCATTTAGTTTTCAATTCAATTGTAATTCATAGAAACAATTATGGCAATATTTGATGCTATTATTTTCTCAGGAAAATAGATTTTCTCTAGGATAGGCGGGAAAAGGTACAGATGTTAAAATGAAGGCACGTTTCAATTGTCTTTTTTTATATATTTTCTTCTTGTCTAAAATGTTATTAAAGGACATCAAATCTTTATATATTTATATATCATCATCTTTATATATTTGTGGTTGTGTGTGTGTTTGTTTGTCTGTCTGTCTTTCCCATTGTCTGTTTGTGAAAGTTCTAAAATGGAATTTTTCTATTGAAAAATGCCAGACCACAATATATATTACAACTGCAAAATGTTTAAATCATTCATTTCTGGTATTGTTCCAATTGGAAGGAAGTATTTTTGTTTGCCTTTTTCTCTATTGGCTAGAGGTAGGCTGCCTGGCAGTTTCCTCAAAGGAGTGCCAAAAATTGTTTTTTTTTTATTTTTTTTCCTACAAACAAACATAAAAGGGATGTACTTGTAGTCATTCATTGAAATGCTCATAGCCACAGAGAAGAGATACCGAAACACTTGCACATAGTTATAGTTTCAATTTTAGTTTTCTTGAGCACACGTTGCACACGTCGGCAAATTCTGGAGGCATGTTCAACATCGTTCTTCCTTTTGCAATTCATGAGCTTCCTTAGTCTTCCCTTAGGTGGTATGTCGTTCTGATCTCTTCGTTGCCCTTCTGTGTCCTGGTCCTGGTTTTTTGGAAACATTCATCTGTTTGTTTGCGGAACATTTTTATTTTCTAAACATGGCAGAGCGGAACAGTGGTCAGGATTTAATAGAAATAATTGTTTTCGGAAGGGATCTAGTTTATTCATAGCAAAGGATATTAGGTATGTGACAAGAGCATTTTGGGATTTCTAAATTATTTTCATGGAAATGAATTGGGGGATGTGTTTTATGCTATTCTTAAGGATATAAATTGTCATAAAATTTTAAAGGCAGCATAGATTAGGGAAAAAGTAATTATTTACAGGACCATTAGGAACAAAGGTTTTTAAAGAACAATTTACAAGGGTAGATTTGTTGAATAATACTCAATGACTTTAGCAGGGCATTGATTTTGTAAAATATATATTTTTAAGGCTTGGATGTAAAAGGCGTAGATCTTGTAAAGAATATTTTTTCAAATATCCAAAAAGGCGTGGATTTGTTAAAAATATTTTTCAATACTTTTTTTGGGATAATATTTAAGTACCTCAAACAGACGTGAACTAAAAACAGATCTTTTTATGTATCAAAAAACTGTATGGAATTTTACAGAATATGTTTTTGGTTGCAAAAAAAGGCGTGACTTTTTGAAAAAATATTTTTTAAGTTCGTAGATTTTTACAAAAATGTTTGTTTAGGTTCCCAAAATAGGTGTGATTTTTTAAATAATTTGTAGGTTACCAAACAGGCGTTGATTAAAAATATTTTTAAGTTCCCAAAAGAGGCGAGGATTTAATATATAGTTTATAGGTTCCAAAAACACTTTCAAGGACCATTTTTAACAAAATGAAACCCTTTAAAAAACCACGTTCCTGGAATGCTTGGAATTTTTCCTTAAACGTTCACGTTCTTTAAAAAATCCGGTCCTGTGTATGACCTTAGCCTTTGTTCAAAAAAACTACGTTGAATTTTTTCTTTACGCCTCATGAAGAAGTTGATTTTTTTCTTAAACAAAAATAAAAGATTCTGGAAAACCTTTACACATTTTCCTTAAGAAATCCATGCCTGTGGAACACCTTAACATTTTATCCTTCAAACTTGAAAATCAGCCTCTGGAAGGCCCTTAAAATCATTCCTTTAAAATCCACGCATGTGCAAGGCCTTAATAAATGTTCCTTTAAGTCTCTGGAAGGTCCTGCAAATCGTTCATTTAACATTTTATCCTTTAAACTTGAAAATCATCCCTCTAAAAATCCACGCCTCTGGAGAGACCTTAAAATCGTTTCTTTAAGAATCCACGCATCTGCAAGGCCTTTAAAAATCCACGTCCCTGGAAAGTCCTACAATCCACGTCTCTGGAAGGTCCTGGAAATCATTCCTTTAGAAATCAACGCCACTGGAAGCCCTTGAAAATTGTTCCTTAAAAAATACAATCCTCTGGAAGCCCATGAAAATTGTTCCTTAAAAATTCCACGCTACTGGAAGTCCTTGAAAATCGTTCCTTTAAAACTCCACGCATTTGGAAGCCCTTGAAAATCGTTCCTTTAAAAATCCACGCCTTTGGAAGCAGTTGAAAATCGTTCCTTCAAAAATCCACGCCTTTGGAAGCAGTTGAAAATTGTTCTGGAGAGCCCCGAAAATCGTTCCTTTAAGAATCCACGTCTCTGGAAGGTCCTGCAAATCGTTCATTTAACAATTTTTCCTTCAAACTTGAAAATCATCTCTTTAAAAATCCATCGCCTCTGGAAGGCCCTTAAAATCATTCCTTTAAAATCCACGCATCTGCAAGGCCTTTAAAAACCCACGTCACTGGAAGGTCCTACAATCCACGTCTCTGGAAGGCCCTGCAAATCGTTCCTTTAGAAATCAACGCTTCTGGAAGCCCTTGAAAATTGTTCCTTAAAAAATACACTCCTCTAGAAGCCCATGAAAATTGTTCCTTAAAAATTCCATGCCACTGGAAGTCCTTGAAAATCTCCACGCATTTGGAAGCCCTTGAAAATCGTTCCTTTAAAACTCCACGCATTTGGAGGCCCTTGAACATATTTTCTTTAAAAATCCACGTCTCTGGAATTTTAAAGAAAATATGTCCTTAAAAAATCCACGTCTCTGGAATTTTAAAGAAAATATGTCCTTAAAAAATCCACGCCTTTGGAAGCCGTTGAAAATTGTTCCTTTAAAAATCTACTCCTTTGGTAGCCGTTGAAAATTGTTCCTTAAAAAATCCACGCCCCTGGAAGCCCTTGAACATATTGTTTACCTTTAAAAATATACGCCTCTGGAAGAACTCCAAATTTTTTTCTTTAAAAATCCACGCCTCTGATAGACTTTGAAAATTGGTTTCTTAAAAGATCCACGCCTCTGACAGATACTGAGAACATATTCTTTATAAAATTCACGGCTATTGAAGATTTTGAAAGCCTGAAGACCTTGAAGGCTCTGAAGAAATATTTTTTTAACAAATCTACGCCAATGGAAGGCCCTGGAAAAGTATTCTTTATAAAATTCACGACAATAAAATGTCTTCAAAAATGATTCTTTAACAAATCGACGGCTGTGGAAGACCTTAAAGAAATATCCTTTATAAAGTCCACAACTATGGAAGACCCTGAAAAATATTGAATGCATATTCTTTATAAAATCCACGCCTAATGAAGACCTTGAAAAGCTATTTTTTTTAATCTACGCCTATGGAAGGCCCTGAAAAATATTATTTATTAAATCCACGCCTATGGAATGCCTTCAAAAGTTATTGTTTAACCATTCGAAGTCTCTAGAGGACCCTGAAAAAGTATTCTTAAAAAAATCCACCATTTGCTGAGACTTAGACCTTAAAAATCCTCCATATAAAATCCAGGCCTATTGAAGACTTTGATAAAATATTCTTAATATAACCCATGATTCGAGTTAAACCTTGAAAATGCTTTTCTTAGTATAATCAACGCCCTTAATAGATCTCGAAAAATATTCTTATAAATCCACCCCTATGGAACACATTTAAACAATATTATTTATAAAGTCCACGCCTATTGTAGGCCTTGAAAAAATACTCCTTAAAAACGCAGTCCTATTGAAGACCTTAAATTATTTTTCAAAATATCCACTCCCCTGGAAGATTTTTAAAATAAAGATGATATTTTCAAAATACACATTTATATAAGATTTAAAAAATATATACCTTATTATTAAGGAATTTTAAGCTGAATATTATTTTCGTGTACCACTGTGTTACACTCCACCAAAAACAACAAATCTAATAATAATTGCAACACAATCATATCGTTGCATACATATAACGTTATCTTGGAAGACAGTTCCTGTTTTTGGCAATTGTTGCAGTAAATATTAAAGAGGTTGTTTCCCATACTGACACAAACAACCAAACACACACACACACGTGCTCGGTTGATGGCAATCTTCATTTTGGTATTCGTTTGCTTTCACATCATCATCAGTGTAGTGGTTGTTGCTGCTGCTGTTGTTGTTGTTTTTACCATTTAAGCTAGCTGTTTTGTTGGGGATTAATGCAGACACATCTTTTTGCCAAGAAAATTTCTGGCACAGTTCAGTTATTCACTCTCAGTTCGTTGGCTTGCCTTGTCTTGGCCTTACTTCAATTTTTGGCCATTCGTTCTTGTTTGGCTAACTCACCCTCTTCAATCAGTGGCTGGCATGCATCAGCAGCATCGTCTTCTTCTTCATCCACAGTTGTGGCACATGATGAGTTAAGATTGTTCTAAACCAAAGACGACAACACCAGTCTCATCGTTAGTCCGCCAGGAAAGATGTTGTTGCAACAGTTTAGTGGCTGGATGGTAGCTACCGAAAAATTGCAATACGTCCTCTAGAAGAGGAGGGCTCCTTTGGTGGTTTGTTTGTTAGCTAAGGAACTGAACGGGGTGTGTGTCTTGGAGAAAAATAAAAAAAAAACAACAACAACTACCAGAAAAATAAAAAAAAACAACAACAACTACCAAACGATGTAAATGGGTGAGATGCAATTACTTTTTAATCTGAATGAGTTGTGAAAATTGTCTGGTATTTAAAACAATATTCTTGTCGTCCTTTATGCAGGTTTTGTTGGTACTCTCCATCTCGCTCTCTCTCTCTACCGTTTGCAATGACGTTCATCGCATGTTGTGCTGTTGCCGTTGTTTGTATACTTAGAATAATTGCTACCAAGATGGAAGAAGAAAATTGTATAAGCAAACGGACCATAGCTGAAAAATCAGATCATCAACGGAGAAGAAGAGCAGCAGCAGCAACAAGGACCAAAATACCAGAAAAGAAAACAATTTCGAGGTTTTTGTTTTGCTTTATATATTGACAGATACCGTATTTTTGGGTAAGATGCACCAGCCAGTAAAGGAGAAAATGAAAAAAAAAATCGAATACAAGGAGCAAATTGGACAAACAAACACAATAGCTCGAATTTCAATTAATTCCTAGTGAATAATGAGGACAGTGGGACAAGAGGAAGAAAATGTTTATTTTGGCGGGGAGATTATATGGGAGATTTTTTTAAATTGCCAACACAGGAGTAATATTTTAATAAGAATATGTTTTAGCATAGCGTGGATTTTATAAAGCCTATTTTTTCAAGGCCTCAATCAAAGCTTGGATTTTTTAAAGAATATTTTTTCGAGACCTATAAAGGAGTGGATTTTTTAAAGAATATTTTTTCGAGGTCTATAAAGGCGTAGATTTTTTTAAGATTATTTTTTCAGGGTCTTAGCTAGGTGTATATTTTTTTAAGGATTATTTTTTCAGGGTCTTAGCCTGTCTTGGAACTCTTTTAAAGAATATTTTTTCAGTGTCTTAGCAAGGCTTGAAACTCTTTTAAGAATCTTTTTTTAAGGTCTTAGCAAGGCGTGGATTTTTAAAGGATATTTTTCAGGGCCTAAGCTACGTGTGAAACGTTTTTCAAGAATATTTTTTCCGGGTCTTAGCAAGGCTTGGAACTTTTTTAAAGAATATTTTTCAAGGCCTCAATCAATATCTTAAAGAATTTTGTTCGAAATCTAATATAGAAGTTGATTTTTCAAAGAAAATATTTTAGAGCTCTAATATAGGAGTAGATTTTTTAAGAATAATTTTCGAGCTCTAATATAGTCGTGGATTTTTTAAAGAATATTTTTCCGGGGCTAATAGGGGTTGCGGATTTTCCGGATTTAATATGAATGTGGATTTTTTGAAGAATATTTTGTCAGGGTCTTAGCAAGGCGTGGATTTTTGAATGAATATTTTTTTCAAGGTCTTAACAAGACAACCATGAATAGGCGTACATTTTTATACCCTACACAACTATGTTGTCAGGGTATTATAGCTTTGTGCAGCCCCAAAAGTTTGTAACGCCGCGAAATATTGGTCCTAGACCCACCTTTAAGTATACCGATCGTCATATCTCGACTAGCTGAGTCAATCTAGACATGTGTGTCCGTCCGTCCGTCTGTCCATTATAATTTGTAAGCAAGATACAGGCCACAGTTATGGACCAATCTTCACGAAATTTTGCATGTAGAATGGGTTCTGGCCAATGAAGACCCCTATTGTTTTTGGAAAAAATTGGTAAATATTTAGGGGATGAAATGGACCAAAAACTTTACTTTTGTCTGAGGCCGCAATTATGGCTCAAACAAGGGCGGAAATATAGCGCTGATCGCTTTGAAAATATCCATGAGATTCCAGTTATGGTCAAGGACAACGCCTATAACTTTCGGTGATTATCAGATAATAATTTTGGGATGAAGTGGGCCGAAAGTGTTTTTTTTAGTGTTTTTAGTCGATCTATAGGCCAAAATTGAAAGCCCAACATCACAACATAACCCACGGTAAAGGGAATCTGGACGTCTACTTAATATTAGTAATATATGTTGACCTTTAGTCAGGTTTCTAGAGGGTGCAAATAACGCAAAGTTAGATTTTCGTGGAAGTTGTGTAGGGTATTCTATGGTCGGCCCCGTCCGACTATACTGCTCCGCTCACTGGTTTAAAGACTATTTTTCCATAGTCTTAACAAGTCTACCATCAATAGGCTTAGTTTTATTAAAACATATTTTCAGGCAACCATCAATAGGCGTCGATTTTTAAGAGAATGTTTTTCAGGATTTTAGCAAGGCAGTCATCAATAGGCGTAGACTTTTTAAGAACCATCAATAGGCCTAGTTTTTAAAATAATGTTTTTTCAGGATTTCAGCAAGGCCGTCATCCATAGGCGTAGACTTTTTAAGGGCCATCAATAGGCCTAGTTTTTAAAACAATACTTTTTAAAGATATTCAAAAAGCGTGGCTATTTTAAATTTTAATTTTTACGGCCTCTAACATAGTCCTATACTCTTAAAGCATATTTGTCCGAGGCCAAATATAGGCGTAGAATTTTTAAAGAATGTAAATTCAAAGTCGTGGATTTTTTAAAGAAAATTTTCTGGAGGCCAAAGTCTTTAATTTTGTGACAATATGTTATAACGGCTTTCAATAGGCGTTGATTTTTTTCTAAATGTATTCCAAAGTTGGATTTATATATATTTTTTTTTTTTTTTAAATTTTCCAAAGACGTGGATAAAAAAAATATTTTTTCAGGATCTTGTATGGACGTGTATTATTACATATTTTTTGTTTTTGGTTTAGACTTTTATAAAAAATATATTTTTGGATTTTAATTTAATATTTTTGGATTTTAATGATATGATTTATTTTTAAGTACCACTGTCACCTGTCTGTTTGTTTGGACAAGCGAATAAGCAAACGAAAAGCTATTTTATAAACAGGACAGGACACAAGACTAATGCTTTCACATCGATGTTGTGGACCAACCCAGCCATATCTCTCTTTTCGACAGTAAATGGACTGAAACTGGTGGCATACAAATGCCTCATACATATTAACATGATGTGAGTTAAGCATCCATGCAAACCGACTTGCATGTATGTGGGTATATTAGGGTGAGTAAAGTAAAAAAAAAAATGCAGTACATATCGAAAAAAATTGAGCAAATCGGCTAAAATAAGTTGCATAGTTGGAAAGTATAGTCGAAGTCGATTATAACGATGGTCCAGAGGCCGGCGAAATTGTTCGTTATAATGGATATCTGTGTTTTTGGAGAGAAAATTATTAACATTGTTATCAGAATAAATTTCCTTACAAAATTCCTTGTATTCCCTATTTGTGAATGACATTCGAACGGACTTTAGAACATACAAAACTTTAATTCAGACTCATTTAGAGAATTTCCAACCATCGCTCCTACTCATCCCTGTAGACAAATAAGCTCACGGAACCAAATACCAATTTAGGTCGTAAGAAAATTACTAAAAATATAACAAAAACCAGTAAGGAAAGTAGAAAAGTCGGGCGGGGCCGACTATATGATACCCTTCACCACTTTGGGTATATTCAACAGATGAATGCTAATAGACGTCGAATTCTGCAACCTATACTAAATTTTTCATTTGTTCAGATATACGGTTGCTTCTTACAATGGGACAAAATTACCAAAACTCGGCAGAAAATATATATAGAAGCTCTATCAAAATCTGAACCGATTTCTACACTTTCCAAATTTCAAAACTTTAGTACGTTGTGCAAAATTTGTGTCAATTTTGTGTAAAATTGGACGAAAATATATATGTAGAAGCTATATCAAAATCTGAACCGATTTCAATGAGAATGGCAGAGATTATCTTATATTAACTTCTGTATTGTACATAATTGTGTGGCAATCGGACAAACTTTGGGTCTTTAGTGCACAATTTACATAAAATCGGAAGCAAAAATATATAGGAGCTATATATAAATCTCATTTCACTTAAATCTCCAGACTCATTTTAGTACACTATGCCAAATTTTGTGCAAATCGAAATATGTATAGGGACTTCGGTACACTATTTACATTAAATCGGACGAAAATATATATAGGAGCTATATTTAAATCCAAACCGATTTTCGAGAAACTTAACGTGCACTATTCTAGACTTAATTAAGTACGATATGCCAAATTTCGTGCAAATCGAAGGATATATAGGGACTTTGGTACACCATTTACCTTAAATCGGACGAAAATATATATGGGAGCTATATCTAAATCTGAACCGATTTTTCCCAATTTCAATAGGGTTCGTCCTTGGGCCGAATAAGTGACCTATGCCAAATTTCATCCAATTCGGATCATAAATGCGACCTGTACTTTGTTTACAATTTAACATGGACAGACAGACGGACGGACAGACGGACGGACGGACGGACTGACGGACATGCTTAAATCGACTTAGAAAGTGATTCTATGCATATTCTCAAAAGGAACCATGTGTCTATCTCGTTTCCTTTTGCCTGTTACAAACATATGCACAAAGACATAATACCCTGTACCACAGTGTGGTGAAGGGTATAACCAGTAAGGAAAGTAGTAAAGTCGGACGGGGCCGACTATATGATACCCTTCACCACTTTGGGTATATTCAACAGATGGAATCCTAACAGACGTCAAATTTTTGAAGGACCGTTAACATGGAATTAACACTAGAACGCCGAAGGCAGTCATATTGACCGCTTTCCAATTTCAAGTACAAAAGCAACTGTGCATTTAATGACACTTTTTTTTAAAATTTGATGAATTTTTTATTATAAACGTAATTCTATGAGGTACAAAAAGTCGACCATATTTAAAAAAAAGTGTCATTAAATGCACAGTTGCTTTTGTACTTGAAATTGGAAAGCGGTCAATATGACTGCCTTCGGCGTTCTAGTGTTAAACATGTCATTCTACAACATATACTAAATTTTGGTCAGATATAGTGTTGCTTCGTGCAGTGGGACATAATTATGTAAATAAATTTAAAGCAAAATATCGAAATCTAAACCGATTTCATCGAAACTTGTCACATGTTAGGTTACACTTATTTCAGTATGCTTTGCGCATTCGGCCACATTTTGAGTTCTTCGTTTACATATAAATCAACATTTTATGCAAATAAAAAGATATATGGACTTTGTTGCATCATTTACATAAAATCGGATGAAAATATATATGCGAGCTATATCTAAATCTGAACCGATTTTTACGAAATTTAACACACATCTTTCTAGTACGCTATGCCAAATTTAATGCAAATCGAAGGATATATAGGGACTTTGGGGCACCATTTACCTAAAATCGGACGAAAATATATATGGGAACTATATCTAAATCTGAAGCGATTTTTCCCTGTTTCAATAGGGTTAGTCCTAGGGCCAAATAAATGAGCTGTGCCATGAGCTCATCCAATTTTAGTCAAAAATACGACCTGTACTTGGTTTACAATTTAACATGGACAGACAGACGGACGGACATGCATAAATCGACTTAAAAGGGATTCTATGCATATTCTCAAAAGTAACCATGTGTCTATCTCGTTTCGTGCCTGTTACAAACATATGCACAAAGACATAATACCCTTTACTACAGTGTGTTGAAGGTTTTAAAAACATTTTTTCAAAGCTTTCGGTGTGCTTTGTTTTTTATAAACATTTTCAAACCGGAGTGTCTTGAGCAATTTGACAAAAAATATTTTCTTGCAGAATTTTTTTTTTCTAAGTTGGAGGGCGTAAAATGTTCGACTTTGCCGAACGTATCGACTTTTGTACTTATTCTGCTATTACTTTTCGACCATCTAAGATGAAGAAAATTCATCAGAGTGGCAACAGGAACGAACAACTAAAAAAAGGCAACAGCAAACAATATCCAAATGGATGGCGTAGATGGCTGGCAAATGTGTTCCCAACGTGCCATCTCAAAAGACAGATAATGATGAAAGTGCTCCTCAACAATAGACACACACACACACATGATTACAACATGTTGTGTGTGTGTGTTACAGAGCAGCTGACAGAGATGATAGAGTTTTCGCTGACTGGTGGTTGCTTGGGTGCTTCAGTGACTGAATGGCTGGTTGGCTGGATGCCTGGTACCACTTCCTCTATTGCCATTTTCGATTCGATGCGATATATGTGTTACGATGTGAATTCGATGTCATAGATTTGGGTCATGTTTGCAATTGTAATGGCAAATGATTGCAAGCGACAGACCAGTCATTCCAGCTAGAAATAGCTAGCAGTAAAGAAAACATGTTAAGGCGAATTGAAATCTGGTAGTGAGTGAGTAAATGAATGCGAAAAGAGTAAGTGATCGAAGCTCAAGAAGTGGGACAGTGGGAATTTTCAATTTCGTAATTTTTTTTAGAAAATAATTAAGAAAATAATATGAAGGAAGCGATGGAGATCTGCAATAATACTGAGAACATTGTTAAAAAAGTCGAGCAAATGCAGTCCTCACATTCATTGAAATGTTACATGTTCGGAAAGAAAAAATCTTGGAAAACTTCAAAATGAGCGATATTTTCCGAATGACACTGAGTACAGTAATAACCAAAGACGACCATCATCTTATTTCCAGCGTGTCGATACAGCTTCAATAACACAACGCAAAAAATACCAAATATTCCGAATAAAGTATAACAGAGAAAACTGCATTGTGATGACACACGCTAGAGATGTCGATAAAATTTTCATCGTTTTCGGGGAGTATGACAGTGTTTAAACATGATTTGGATTTTTCTGCCATGGATGACACGGCAAGAGGCTGTTTGTTTTCCAGTTTACTCTGGGGTTAATCAGAAAACACAACACTCACAAACACACGAACAAAATGCGCCTAGTAGGCTGTTGTCAATTTCTTTTCGTTTTTTTCCTAGCATTTTTACTGCATCTAAGTGAGCTTTTGGAAAAACATCGCCACGATGTTGGTTACAGTAACTAGAATTGCATTGATCCATGTAAATGTGTAGTTTGTCAACCCCCCACTGGTACGATATATGGTTTTGACATAAACGATGCCAAACAACCACTCACACACCTATGGCGGAACAAAAAATGAAATACTCCCACAAGATAGGCATAAAGGGACTGTAGCTAACGACATTGTGCTAAGGAAGTAAAGATGCCAAATAAAATCAAGTTGGGATGCATGGAATGGATGTGGAATGTGAAAAGCAATGGAGAAAGTGGAAAATAGAAGGGGGATGGTATGATAAGTTATGTAAAAATCGATTGAAAATTAACAATTAACGAGTGGGGATTTGTAGAAAAATATTTTTTTTCGGCGACTTTGCTAGGCGTGAAATATTAGACAGATATTTTTCCAGGACTTCGATAGGTGAGGATTCTTAGAAAAATGGTTTTAATTGGAATCAATAGGCGTAGATTTTTAGAAAAATATTTTTATGGGCATCGATAAGCATAGATTTTTACAAAAATATTTAATTTTTAGAAAAATATTTTTCTGAGCATAGATAGGCGTAGATTTTTAGAAAATTATTTTGCATTGACATCCATAGGCTTAGATTTTTTAGAAAAATGTTTTTCATTGACTCCGATAGGCGTAGATTTTTAGGACAATATTTTTAATGGGCATCGATAGGCGTAGATTTTTAGGACAATATTTTTAATGGGCATCGATAGGCGTAGTTTTTTTTTTAAAATGCTTTTTGTGAGCATCAGATATTTAAAAATAATAGAAAAATATTATTATGGACATCGATAGTCGTTGATATTTAAGCGGATTACACACTATCATTTCTGACTGTCAACTTTGTTATCGATTACTGACTGTCCAACAACCATAAATATTTTTGTGGTTGCCTGATGAATGACAAACATGTGAGGCCACACTATCAAACAGGCAAAATTTGGGCAAGAGTGCCATTCAAAAATGCTAGTGTGTACACCGCGTTAAAGAACAAATTAGAAAAATATTTTTTTATCGATAGGCGTAGATTTTTTTTAACATTTTTTTCCAGGACTTCGATAGGCATAGATTTTGAGCCGTATATATTTTAAGAACAATATTTTTCAGGATATGGGGTAGGCGTAGATTTTTAGAAAAATATTTTTAAAACAATATTTTTTCAGGATCTGGATCGATACCACCATTTAGATAGAAAAAAATCCTCGATAACAACCTCCCTTCATAAAAGAAGTTTTCGATAAAAACAATTTCTATATTATAAAATTATCGAGAAAAAAATTCTACAGAATCTAGTTTTCGACAAAAGCTTTTATATATATTATAGTTATCGATAAGAAGTTTTTACATGGAACAAGTTATCGATAAACATTTTTTACATGAAAAAGTTACCAATAACAACTTTTCTACATGGGAAAGTTATAGATAACAATTTGTCTGCATGGAAAATTTATCGATAACGATATTTATATAGGCGATATAAAAAGCAAAGTTACCGATAACAATTTGCCCATAGGAACAATTTTTCGATAACATGTTTTCTACACCGATAACAAATTTTCCATAGTGAAAATTTGTCGATAATTGCTTTTCAACACCAAAAAGTTCCTGATAACAAGATTTCTATTGAGACACTTTATCGATAAAACTTTTCCAAAGAGAAACCAGTGAGCGGAGCAGTATAGTCGGACGGGGCCAACCATACGATACACAACTACCACGAACTCTAACTTTCTGAGGATGTTTATTCCGAGTCTGTGCAATATTTCGAGATATTTGCCCCCTCTTGTCCGATTAGAGGTCAAAAATCCCTCTTCCTTACTTTCAGTACAGTCCTTATAATTACTTGTCCAGATTACCTTCACGGTGGGTTGTGTTGTGATTTTCGGATTATACTCTACTCGAAAACACACAAAAATTATGTTTTCTGTCCATTTCATCCCCAAATTTTAATCTGATCATCACCGAAAAATTGTAGGCGTTGTTCTTGACCATAACTGGAACTTCATGAAAAATTTCAAAGTCATCAGCGCCATATTTCTCCCTCTAATGTGGTAATGGGTTACTAAATAATATCTGAATACTTAAGCACCTGTAAATATTTGACTGTAACTCCCACATCTAAGTGGACACATCACTATATTTGGTATCAATTTAAAGGCCAACCACTCCTCTTGGATATGCTATCAACACCTGGGGTCTACATCCTCCAGGAGTAAATATATATACCATAGAATACAAATTTTGTCATTTTTCACACAAAAGTCAGGGTCCATTTGACCCGCTAAATATTGACCGATCTTTATCAAAACATGCATGCTTATTCTCTGGCCCGATCCCCTTCTTCATGCAAAAATTCGCGGTGTTTGGATCATAATTGCGGCCTCTGGAGCGACCAGAAAAACCGACAAAAATAGTGTTTTTGGTCCATTTCATCCCCTAAATATTAACCGATCTTTTCCAAACACAATAGGGGTCTTCATTGGCCAGAACCCATCCTACATGCAAAATTTCGTTTTTACAAATTATAATGGGCAGACGGGTGAACGGACGGACGGACACACATGTCTAGATCGACTCAGCTAGTCGAGATATCGGTATACTTAAAGGTGGGTCTAGGACCAATATTTCGCGGCGTTACTAACATTTGGGGCTGCACAAAGCTATAATACCCTGACAACATAGTTGTGTAGGGTACAAATATATACAGGTTATTGGTAACAACGTTTTTTTAAAGAAATTTTATCGGTAACAAACTTCATCTAGAGTAATGTTATCGATAACAACTTTACTATAGAGGAATGTTTCTTATAACAATATTTATACCGTTTTTGAATAACAACAATAGAGAAAATATAGAGAAAATCGATAACAACTTTTTTTGGAGAAAGATTGTCCGTCATCTATGCAGTAAATTTAAAAATTGTTCATCAAGACTATTCTATAGGGTAATTTTATCACATATAACATTTCAACAGAATACAGATATCGAATTTTATAGAAAAATTAAGTCGATAACAATTTTTTTGGATATAAGTTATCGATACCTAATTTTCCACATAAACAATATTTCGATAACAATTTTCTTCTACAAACAGAAGTTCTCCTCGATAATTTGAACATTGTTTCCCACCGATATATTTTTCAATAATTATCGAAATTTTTCCCTCGTAATTATGTAGAACCCCACATATAATCATTCAAATAAGGATAATAAAAAAAAAACGTTGTCTTCGGTTAGTTATGTCAGGTTTGTTTGTTTAATTTTGCCGCATCTGTTATGGGGTTCATTCAAAACCTCGTTATATCAAGAAAGAGGGCAACAGATCGAGAAGGAACTATTCCCACACGCTCACACAATCGCATTAGCGACAGACACCATTTCTAAGAATCACTAGACACGTAATCTTCCAACGGCTTAAACATACAAACATATATGTGAGTGTGTGCTTGTGTAAGAACTACCAATACTAATGCACGACAGGAGATACAATTTAAAGCAAACATGGCCACACACGTACTACCGTACTGCCATGCTACCACTACTCATGCATGCAGTTCAAGGAAACTGCATTATGACGTGGCAACTACAATGTACCGGGCCACATACATAGTAGTTGCTGCATATGTGACACATGGAGTGTATATGGGAGTGTGTGTGTGTTTTTGTGTTAAAAACCCATATAAGCGGAAGCTTATAATGAAGCGCAGCTGCAGCAAGGGACACACAGGTATTGAGCAACTAACCAACGTTATTGTGTAGCCAGGAAATGAAATCATCGTCACCATCCAGTGTGGCAGCGAGGCAAGCCATGAATGAGGAGCCCAAAAAAAAAAAAAACATAGGTAACGAGAAAATTTTGTAGAACCAGTTCCAACAACTAAGTTGCAACGCTTGCACTCATTCACTGTCGTGTGGAATGTTTTTCTTCTTCTGTTTTTGACCAGGTGCAAATGAAAATCAAAGAAATTTATTTCACCTATTGCCCAAAAACGAAAGAAAACATGAACAAAACGAGTTCTGGGAAAATAAACAACAACCAGAGGTTGTGTTAGGTTACACTCTGCCCGTCCTCCTCCACCGCACCACACCACACTAACCTTATGAAAACTTGCAATTAATCTAGCTGCACACAAACACACTCTCCGCCCAACAGGACGAAACAACCGACAACATATGTACCAACTAAATTGGAAAATAGCTACAGAAGAAACACAAATCTCCGGTATTGCCTGCCGTCCCTCCGCATCCCATTCGCCCTCCTCGCATCACACGATTAAACTCCATTTACGCAACTGTGCGAATAATTGTATAATGATCGCTGACACATAAACTCATTTGACCGTGCCGGACATGGGTGACCATTAAGGCTAATAAACTCGTTAATTTTCAGTCAGGGTATTTGCCAACAAAAAAAAAAAAAAAAAAAAAAACTAAAAAAAATGTGTGGTAGAAGAAGAATAGCATCAAGCAAGCGGTGTGGACCGAGGTCCAAAACAAAATAAAACCACATCCAACGTCAACATTGGACGGGGCAACAGTGAAATGGTTGCGATTACATGTTGATATGACCTTCTTTCGCGGGCCATACACTACACTTGGAGCGTGGTAGGTTTTGGCCAATGGTGGTGCAATTTAAAAATATATTTTTGTTATTAAAAGAAAATATGGTACCAAAACATTAATAAAGAATTAAAAAAAATAAAATTTTTCTATAAAGAAAACAGGTTTTTGTAAAGAAAATCAATTGGTTTTATAGAAATAAGCTATCGACAAGAACTATTCTATATTGGGGCCAATATACCTTTGGAGCAATGTTATCGATAATGCAATTTCCATTATAAACTATATCGCTGACTACATTTTCTATACAGAAAATTTATCGATTACAAATATTTTTAAAAATGTTATCATCTAATAGTTCATTTACTACAAGGAAAAGTTATCGATAACACATTTTCTATACAAGAAAGTTATCGATAACGGCTATTATAGAGGGAAAATTTATTGAAAAAAATATTATATAAAGAGAAGATATCGATAATAACTTTTTTATAGAGAACAATTATCGATAAAACATTTTTTACAGAGAAAAGTTATCGATAATTATGTGTTTACCGAGAACAGTTATCGATAACAATTTTTTATTGATAAAACAATCGATACAAAATTTTCCAATCAATTACAACTTTTATATAGAGTAGAGTTATAGATAATAATTTTTTTAACATAATTTATACAGAACAAGTGAAAAGCGTTAAGTTCGGCCGGGCCGAACTTCGGATACCCTCCACCATAGATATACTGACAGGTACTTGAAATGAAAATATAGGGAACATACCAAAAAATGGACCTATACAGACATTTCTACAGTCCGATTATGTAAACAATAATTTTTAATAGACAATTATACCCTCAGCCTTATGGCTAATTAGTGTGTATATATAGTGTGTACTTTCACACGGTGCCTCATCGAAATATTGGTTCTATACCCCATGTTTCTTGGGACCAAATCCGTTTCAGAAAAATTTGATTTCATCCCATCTTATTGTGTCTTCCAAACATAGTTCAAGTCCGAATTTGGGGACTATCGGTCCATGCCTTTTGGTACCTCCCACACAGGGGCTACGGCTAAGCCTAAATGCGGGCTATAGTTCACATATAGTTCATTATCGAACCGTACGTTCTAGTTTTTTATCTCGGTATCCTTTGCAGGTGAAATGATTACAACAGAGAGTTAGAACCAAACCCAAAACGCGGAAAAATCAGATAATTATATTAATATAAAAAAAGGGGTTATATGGGGACTACGCCTAAAACGGGTTGACTATTTATAATTTTTGATACGGCTACAAAATACCAAATTTCAGTGATTTCGGTTGAAAAACGCGCTCAAGAGCCTCCAAATGCCGAAATTTGGGGGTACCTTTATATGGGAGCTACCAGAAAAAATTGACTTATATTTATAATTTTTAGCGGAGATATTTGGTACCCAATAAGAACCCAATGTACCAAATTTTAGCGAACTTGGTTGAAAAGCGCGCTCAAGAACCCCAAAATACCGAAAAATTGGGGGTACCCTTATATGGGGGGCTACCTGAAAAAATGAACCTATATTCATAGTTTTTTGTGAAGTGATTTGGAACCTATTTAGAACTCAATATACTAAATTACAGCCTATTCGGTGGAAAAATACGACCAAAGCCTCCAAAATACTGAAAATTAGGAGGTACCGTTATATGGGGACTACTAGAAAAAGTGGGCCTATATATATATATATTTTGTTTTTTTTTGTGGCAACATTTAGTACCCAATAAGAATCCAATATACCAAATTTCAGCGAATTCCGTTGAAAAACGCGCTCAAGAATCCCAAAATACCGAAACTTTGGGGGTACCCTTATATGGGAGCTATGCCTAAACGTGGACCGATATATCCCATCGTCGAACTTGACCTGCCTGCAGACAAAAGACAACCCTATGCAAAATTTCAGCACCCTATCTCAATTCCTTCAGAAGATAGCGTGATTACAACAGACGGACGGACGGACAGACAGACGGACGGACAGACGGACGGACATGGCTAGATCGTCTTAGAATTTTACCCTGATCATGAATATATATACTTTATAGGGTCGGAAATGAATATTTCGAGGAGTTACAAACGGACTAGAA
>NW_026882474.1:0-42383 GCF_032173495.1 Musca vetustissima
TAACCATTTCCGACCCTATAAAGTATATATATTCTTGATCAGCGTAAAATTCTATGACGATCTAAGCATGTCCGTCTGTCCGTCTGTCTGTTGTAATCACTCTAGCGTCTAAACGAATTGAGATAGAGCCCCAAAATTTAGCATACAGTCGTCTTTTGTCTGCAGGCAGGTCAAGTTCGATGATGGGCTATATCGGTATTTTGAGGTTCATGAGCGCGTTTTTCAACCGAATTCGCTGAAATTTGGTACATGGGGTTCTTATTGGGTACCAAATTTCCCCTCTAAAAATTATAAATATAGGTCCACTTTTTCTGGTAGCCCCCATATAAGGGTACCTCCCCATATCCAGTTTTTGGGGGGTTCTGACCGTATTTTTTCACCGAATTGGCTGAAATTCGGTACTTTGAGTTCTTATTGGGTAGCAAATCTTTGTACTAAAAATTATAAATATAGGTAAATTTTTTCGGGTAGCCCCCATATAAGGGTACCCACAATTTTCGATATTTTGAGGTTCTTGAGCGTGTTTTTCAGCCGAATTCGCTGAAATTTGGTAATTTGTAGTCGTATATGGTAACAAATCTCCCCACCAAAAATTATTAATATTCACCGCTTTTTAGGGGTAGTCCCCATATAACCCCCTTTTTTATATTAAAATAGTTTACTGATTTGTTCCGTGTGTTGCGGTTGGTTAGTCGTTACGGGGAATAGTCAATTTTTACCCTACAAAGACTATTTAGCCATCTGTTTTAAGCATTCCGCCTTGTAAAGATATTGTGATAAAAAAAAAAAACTCAAACATGATGATAATGAAATATATCGGCAGACATTTAGGCATATTCCCAATATCGTGATACCTCCTGAAGGAAATAATTGAGATAAACAATTAAAATATTTGGTTCAAAATTGGCATATACCGGTCATTAATTAGGCATAGCCCTCATATGATGATATCCCCAAATATTCACTATTTCCTACGTTTTGTAATCAATATTGGTCCCTCTTTAGGCATAGCCTCATATAACTTAGTAATCTAAATTACAGTAGTTTGAGGATTTCATACTCTACAATGCGTTATAAATATCAGTCCACTTTTTGGATCATACAGATTTTAGTAAAAATCCCCATTAAAAATTGCAGAAGTTTGTATTTAATGTACATAATGGTTCACATAAATCGGTATTATCGGTATGTGCCCACTTTTTGGTATGTTCCCTATATTTTCATTGCATGTATCTGTCAGTATAACTATGGTGGAGGGTATCCAAAGTTCGGCCCGGCCGAACTTAACGCTTTTTCACTTGTTTCTGTTCTAGCCGTTATTCCACAAACGACAATACAATAAAATTATGTTTTAACCTTTATTGTAGGATGAACGTATTCAGCGTTTATATTTTATGTGAATGTGACATTTTGAGAAAAAATATATCCATGTGTGGGAGTAAAAAGATATGAACAACAGAATAACAGCTACAAGTCAGAATATTTTATGTATACCATAGTGTGGGACTATATTTATATGTTTTTAAATGAAATATATAAAAAAATGAGATTATTAAATTTTTTTTACACAATGAGAACTGGAAATATTAAATTAAGGCCACTCTCGTAGAAAAATTCAACTAAATTCTTCAATGTACTGAAATGTCCTAAACACGTGGATATACCCCGTTTGAAATACCAAACATCCTAGAAGTAGATCCATCTTTAATATTGCGAAATGGATTAATAAACAGAAAATTTATTTTTGTCAAATTTTTAGCTCAAAGTTCCAGCGTATTCAAGCGAAGTAATTGTCCTTTAAATTGATATCAATTTTAGTGATGTGAGTATTGGGATGTAAAAACGATGTTAAGTTCGACCCGGCCCAACTTTTTATTTATTATTTTATTTTTTATGAGGATTACATTCAAAATGTCTAAAATTAATGGGGGGCTTCTAGGATATATGAACATACCGAAAAATAAGTGAAATTACCTAATAGTGAGATTGTCGTTTCATGGAGGGATCTGTGATAATTTTTGGTAGTGAAATTTAACATTCAATGATAATAGAAAATACCAAATTACAGCCAATTCTGTTAAAAAAATGCCAAAAACGTGAGTCAATATTAATAATTTTTGGTACAAAAATTTTGGTATACCGTTGTATTACATCTTTGTGTATATGTTTATAACAGGACGAGATAGCATATACATAGAATTACATTCTTAGTCGATCTATGCATGTTCTTCCGTCTGTCCATGTTAAATTGTAAACAAAGAACAGGTCCCATTTATGATCCGAATGAGATGAAACCTGTACCAAGTTCATTTATAAATCCTATTAAAATTGGGAAAAATCGTTTCAGATTTATATATAGCTCCCATACATATTGTTGTCCGATAAATTGTAAAGGATGCACCAAAGTACCTATATATATCTCGATTTTAAAGAAATTTGGCATACCGTACTGAATTAAATCTAGAACGATGGGTGTTAAGGTTTTTGAAAATCAGTTCACATTTAGATATATTTTCGTCCGAATTAATGAAAATTTTGCACACACGTTCCCATATATCTTTCGATTTCCACGAAATTTAGCACGGCGTACTGAACTAAATCTAAAATTATGTGCGTTAAGTTTCGAGATTTAGATATAGCTAACATATATTTTTTCGTCCGATTTAATGTAAATGGAGTACCAAAGTGCCTATATATAATTTGGTATAGTGTACTGAATTAGGTCTTGAATGATTTCTGTTAAGTTTCGGGAAAATCGGTTCGCATTAAGATATAGCTCCTATATATTTTTTCTTGCGATTTTATGTAAATTGTGTACTAAAGCCCCAAAGTTTGTCCGATTGCCACACAACTTTGTACAATGAACTGTAGTTAACATAAGTTCATCTCTGGCAAATCTCATTGAAATCGGTTAAAATTTTGATATAGCTTCTACATATATATTTTCGTTCGATTTACACAAAATTGACATAAATTATGCACAACGTACTGAAGTTAGTTGGATATAAATGGGTCCAATCGGTACTGAAGTTACTATAACATAACGTGTGGCAAGTTTAGTTGAAATCGGTATATATATATATGTATATATATTTGCTTTAAGTTGATTTACATATCTATATCGACGTCTGTTAGGATTCATCTTTTGAATATACCCAAAATGGTGAAGGGTATCATATAGTCGGTCCCGTCCGATTTTACTACTTTCCTTACTGTTTTTTTAGAAGTTTTTTTTCGAATTTTATAACTCTCATTGCATAGCAAATCTCCTTACCACAAATTATAGATATCGGTCTTCGGTATTTTGGGGGACTTCGTACGTTTTTCAACGGAATTGCATCTATTTTAGTTCCCATTGGGTCATAAATCTTTCATTATGCACCCCGAACGACCATTTCCAGTTTCGATTTTTTATTTGGTCCGGCATTGTGCTATTTTCCGTGGAAGTCTAAAATTAGTTTTATACCCTTCACCACACTGTGGTACAGGGTATTATGTCTTTGTTCATATGTTTGTAACAGACAAGAATAATCGAGATAAACCCATGGTTCCTTTTGAGAATATGCATAGAATCACTTTCTGAGTCGATTTATGCATGTCCGTCTGTCCGTACGTCCATGTATTTTTGTTAACAAAGTACAGGTCGCATTTATGATCCGATATATATGAAATTTGGCACAGGTCACTTAATTGGCCCAAGGACGAACCCTATTGAAATTGGAGAAAATCGGTCTACGTGTGGGCATAGCTCCCATATATATGGGCAATATTGCCAATTTTTTAACGTAGCTGAAGCGGAGGTTCACCCCTTTATAACTCGGGAACTATTTAAGTATATGAAAAAAGTGAATAGTTTTGGCTTAATTGATCTGTCGTTGCAAACTGTTCATGATATTGATCTCGAAACTTTATTTTGGTGGAAGCTGTGTCTACTTTAATGTAAAAAAATGTGTAAAAACAGGTTGAGGCGAACCAGTTTTTTTATGTTCTCTATCGATTTGTGACTAAGCCACTCATTGCACGGTCTTCGTGTCAAAATAAAACTAGAAGCCAACAAAATGGGGATTACGCCCCTTATGTATCATTTTTCAAAATTTTAACTGCATCTACCTTTAAATGATGCTAACATTTTGAAGCTCGATTTTGAGTGTTTTTTTAATTTTACTTCTAGCTTTAATACGCAAACAGGAATATCCAAAAATCGATTATAAGATTATTGTAGTCGCGAATCTGCGTAATTTGGTATGTATTTTGAGTATGTAGTATGCACAGCTTCAGAGTAATACTCGTCCGAAGGTGCGAATTTTGTGCGATCAAATTTCTAAAAAACCTATTTTTCGGGCCAAATTTTTAGATCTGTCAACTGAATGGTATGGGTACCCGCGATCAATAAGGTTTTTTACGTTTCGGATGATATAAAATCTTCTTCGTGAAAATCCATCTACTAGAACGGCGGGAACTGCCCTTCCAAAAACACGAAATTTGGCAAAAAAATGGTTTTGAAAATATCGCGGATTTATTTGCGTTTTCTGTGTATCATTTCCGCTTCAATAAAACACCTCATACGGATTTTGATCTTTTTCGAAAAGAGAACTTTAAAAACTTCAGCCGAAAGAGAGATGTACGCAATTTATCTCAAAAATAGATTGTGCTGGCACATCCATGGTTTTTAATGGACCGAAATCGGATGCGCGTTAATGGCATATGGAGTTTTCGGAAATTATTCGCGTTTTACGATTTTTTGGGTACTTCAATGTAACGTGCGGCACATCTTAGCCGACAAATGAAATTTCGCAAAATATATATGGATTGGAAGATAAACTTCAGTACTTCCTGGAAACCGCATGCGCATCAAATGATTTTGAGAATTACGTGATATAGACGCAATTTTAAATGTATATTTCATAATATTATTTTATTTTAAGATGTATTCCTATTTATAAAACCCTAAGATTTATCGGAAGGGCCTTGCTATAATGCGCTAGGTGTATACATGTACAAAAAAATGGGATTATTTTTATATATGTCAATTTTTCGGCGAAATTCGGGTAAAATAGCAGAATAACCCCAACATTTTTTTCTGAAATTTCTTGTATACAATTAAAAAAATAAATATGATGACATTATTTTTTCGAACCAAAAACAAATATTTTTCCTCAATATCTTGTTTTATTGTCGCTGTGATTTACAAAACGCTACACGGACTTGTGTAATTTTGATATCATTTGATTCATCATGGTGTTTAGATTATGTAGATATTTTTAAATTAATTTTTAGGTGTGTGTATGTCATTAATATAATGAAAATATTGACGTAATCCCCTACATTTTTATTATTTTTCTCATATTTCGCGAAGATGTGCAACTTTATCGCGATTATTATAATGTATTCATATTCTTATTTTACGGAGGAAGATATATATCAACGTTTTTGGTCAATATAATAAACGGCGTAATTTTAAGATTTGTTTCTTATGCCCAAAATTAAAACCTCGATAACTTTTGCGCGCATCAACCAAAAATTTGTTCGCGAACGGTTTCGGAGTCAGGACATTTTTCTCTATATGTGTACCAAAAATCATTGATGTGCCACAAAAACAAAAAAAGCCGATTTTTTGAAAATGGAATATTAAAAAATTGGCAATATTGCCCATATATATATTATTTTTAACTGAATTCGCTGAAATTTGGTACTTTGAGTTCTTATTGGGTAGAAAATCTCCCAACTAAAAATTATAAATATAGGTCCATTTTTTCGGATAGTCCCCATATAAGGGTACCCCCAATTTTCGGTATTTTGGGGTTCTTGAGCTCGTTTTTTAACAGAATTCGCTGAAATTTTGTACATTGGGTTCTTATTAGGTACCAAATGACTCCTCCAAAAATTATAAATATAGGTCCAGTTTTTCTGGTAGTCCCCATATAAAGGTACCTCCAAATTTTTGGTATTTTGGGGGTTCTGATCGTATTTTTCGACCGAATTGACTGTAATTTAGTACGTCGAGTTCTTATTAGGTAGCAAATCTCTCCACTATAACTTATAAATATATGTCAATGTTTTCGGGTAGCCCCATATAAGGGTACCCCTGATTTGAGTTCTTATTGGGTAGAAAATCTCTCCACCAAAAATTATGAATATAGGTCCATTTTTTCGGATAGTCCCCATATAAGGGTACCCCCAATTTTCGGTATTTTGGGGTTCTTGAGCTCGTTTTTTAACAGAATTCGCTGAAATTTTGTACATTGGGTTCTTATTAGGTACCAAATGACTCCTCCAAAAATTATAAATATAGGTCCAGTTTTTCTGGTAGTCCCCATATAAAGGTACCTCCAAATTTTTGGTATTTTGGGGGTTCTGATCGTATTTTTCGACCGAATTGACTGTAATTTAGTACGTCGAGTTCTTATTAGGTAGCAAATCTCTCCACTATAACTTATAAATATATGTCAATGTTTTCGGGTAGCCCCATATAAGGGTACCCCTGATTTTCGGTATTTTGGAGTTCTTGAGTGCGTTTTTGGATGATATTTGGCACAGGTCACTTAATAGGCCAAAGGACCAAACTCCCAATAGTGATCCGATTTAGACAAAATTTTGCACAGAGTATTAAATTAGGTCTACATAGTTATATGTTGAAATATGTTCAGATTTAGATATAGCTCCGATTTATAGTTTCGTCCGATTTAATGTAAATAGTGCACCAAACTCCCAATAGTGGTCCGACTAAAGCAAAATGTTGCACAGAGTACTGAATTAGGTCCCGACGTATGTATGTGAAATGTTGTTGGAATCGGTTCAGATTTAGATATAGCTGCTTTATATAGTTTAGTCCCATTTTATGTAAATGAAGCTCCATACTGCCAACATTTATCCGATTGATACAAAATTTTGCACAGAGTACTGAATACTATAACTACAGGATATTGTAGATATTAACATGTACCCATAGTGGTATCATATAGTCGGCCCGACCGACTTTTGACGTTTCCTTACTGGTTTATTTTGAGTTTAGGAAGTTCAAGTCGTCGACAATCATGCCCGCAATCGAACAGAAGGACATTTGTTTAACAAAGAAAAGAAAAAACCAGTAAGGGAAGTAGTAAAGTCGGACGGGGCCGACTATATGATACCCTTCACCACTATGGGTATATTAAACAGGGCTATTAATATGAAATTGGATGATATAAAATATGTGATATTTATCTAAATGTGAATCCACCTAGATCTATCCATAAAGTATGTAAATCGACTTCAAACTAATATAAATAGGTCATCCGTTGGGCTATGTCTGTACTTCTAGAAAACGCAACTACGTAATTCTATGCTCAATTTTGTACGTTGTGCAAAATTTGATGTCAATCTGACTAACATGAGGAGTTTGATGCCCAATTTACATGAAATCGGGCGAAAATATGTATGGAAGCTCTATCCAAATATTAGGCGATTTCAAACAAACTTGTCACAGGTTAGGTTATACTAATTTCAGAACGTTTTGTTCCTATTGGTTCCTTGGTGCGTCAATTATTTAAAATCAATCTATAATAAAAGGGAGTTATATCTAAATCTGGACCGATTTTCACGAAACAAGGCAGACATCACTCTAGGCTCAATTCAGTACGTTCTGCCAAATTTCGTGAAAATCGAAAGATATATTAGGACTTTGGGCACAATTTACATGAAATCGGACGAAACTATATATGGGAGCTATATCTAAATCTTGACCTATTTTCACGAAACTTGGCAGACATCATTCTAGACCCAATTCAGTACGTTATGCCAAATTTCGTGCAAATCGAAAGATATATAGGGACTTTGGGGCACCATTTACATGAAATCGGACGAAACTATATATGGGAGCTATATCTAAATCAGGATCGATTTTCATGAAACTTGGTAGACATCATTCTAGGCTCAATTAAGTACGTTATGCCAAATTTCGTGCAAATCGAAGGATATATAGGGACTTTGGTGCACCATTTACATGAAATCGGACGAAAATATATATGAGAGCTATATCTAAATCTGGACCGATTTTCTCGAAACTTGGCAGACATCATTCAAGCTCAATTCAGTACGTTATGCCAAATTTCGTGCAAATCGAAAGATATATAGGGACTTTGGTACACCATTTACATGAAATCGGACGAAACTATATATGGGAGCTATATCTAAATCTGGGCCGACTTTCTCAAAATTTGGCAGACATCACTCTTGGCTTAATTCAGTACGTTATGCCAAATTTCGTGCAAATCAAAAGATATATAGGGAATTTGGGGCACCATTTACATGAAATCGGACAAAACTATATATGGGAGCTATATCTAAATCTGGACCGATTTTCACGAAACTTGGCAGGCATCATTCTAGGCCTAACTGATTAAGCTGTACCAAATTTCGTGCAAATCGAAAGATATATAGGTGCCGTTTACATTAAATCGGTTAAATATATATATGGGAGCTATATCTAAATCTGAACCGGTTTTTCCCAATTTCAATAGGGTTCGTCCTTGTGCCGAATAAGTGACCTATGCCAAATTTTATCCAATTCGGATCATAAATGCGACCTGCACTTTGTTTACAATTTAACATGGACAGACAGACGGACAGACGGACAGACGGACGGACGGACGGACGGACTGACGGACATGCATAAATCGACTTAGAAAGTGATTTTATGCATATTCTCAAAAGGAACCATGTGTCTATCTCGTTTCCTTTTGCCTGTTACAAACATATGCACAAAGACATAATACCCTGTACCACAGTGTGGTGAAGGGTATAAAAAACATTTTGTGAACTTATTTCTTCTTATTTAGAGACTCCGATTTCGTAGTCATAATATTTTCCTTGGGTGTTTTTATACCCTTCACCACTCTGTGGTACAGGGTATTATGTCTTTGTGCATATGTTTGTAACAGGCAAAAGGAAACGAGATAGACACATGGTTCCTTTTCAGAGAATATGCATAGAATCACTTTCTGAGTCGATTTATGCATGTCCGTCCGTCCGTCTGTCCGTCTGTAGATGTTAAATTGTAAACAAAGTACAGGTCGCATTTATGATCCGATTTGAATGAAATTTGGCACAGGTCATTTATTTGGCCCAAGGACGAACCCTATTGAAATTGGGAAAAATCGGTTCAGATTTAGATATAGCTCCCATATATATATTTAACCGATTTAATGTAAACGGTCCCTATATATCTTTCGATTTGCACGAAATTTGGTACAGCCTAATCATTTAGGTCTAGAATGATGTGTGCCAAGTTTCGTGAAAATCGGTCCAGATTTAGATATAGCTCCCATATATAGTTTCGTCCGATTTCATGTAAATGGTACACCAAAGTCGCTATATATCTTTCGATTTGCACGAAATTTGGCATAACGTACTGAATTGAGCCTAGAAAGATGTCTGCCAAGTTTCGAGAAAATCGGTCCAGATTTCTATATAGCTCCCATATATAGTTTCGTCCGATTTCATGTAAATGATGCACCAAAGTCGCAATATATCTTTCGATTTGCACGAAATTTGGCATAACGTACTGAATTGAGCCTAGAATGATGTCTGCCAAGTTTCGAGAAAATCGGTCCAGATTTAGATATAGCTCCCATATATAGTTTCGTCCAATTTCATGTACATGGTGCACCAAAGTCGCTATAAATCTTTCGATTTGCACGAAATTTTGCATAACGTACTGAATTGAGTCTAGAATGATGTCTGCCAAGTTTCGAGAAAATCGGTCCAGATTTAGATATAGCTCCCATATATAGTTTCGTCCGATTTCATGTAAATGGTGCACCAAAGTCCCTATATATCTTTCTTGAAAGATGTCTGCCAAGTTTCGAGCAAATCGGTCAAGATTTTTATATAGCTCCCATATATAGTTTCGTCCGATTTCATGTAAATGGTGCACCAAAGTTGCTAAATATCTTTCTATTTGCAAGAAATTTGGCATAACGTACTGAATTGAGTCTAGAATGAATGTCTGCCAAGTTTCGAGAAAACCGGTCCAGATTTCTATGTAGCTCCCATATATAGTTTCGTCCGATTTCATGTATGTATATGGTTCACCCAAGTCTCTATATATCTTTCGATTTGCACGAATAGTCCTGTAATAGTCCTGTTTAATATACCCATAGTGGTGAAGGGTATCATATAGTCGGCCCCGTCCGACTTTACTACTTTCCTTACTGGTTTAATACATGACATGTCGCTAAAAATTGACAATTTGGCCAAACTTTTCCAGATTTTGCAAACGGTATGACAACATTTGTATATTTTCCATAATGTAGAAATACGCTTCAATGTATGTTAATAAAATGTATCAAATTATGATATAACTTTGATAACTCAATTATTTTTTTCATTACGTATTCAATAATTCTATGAAATGCTATTTCCATTAGGGTGATTATTTTCACATTAATAATATTGTAAAGATAACATATCGAAATTATTTTTCTCTTATCTGTCAATCAATCATAGACAACAATGTTTATATGACTTTTGCAGAAAAGCTTTACATTTGCTAAAATAGAACAATAGAATACAGTGAAACCTCCCTTACCACAGTGTAGAACTTCATTAAACCATCATTTGATTGCAAGATATATTATATGAATTTCCAAAATATGGAAGATTTCGCATATAGAGGTTGGACTGTCTACACACAATCTCCGTCATTAATAAACGACAATAACAGGGTCACATTTATTTACCGAAAAAGTAAACCAACAAACCAACCAAAGGCAAAACGAAACAAGTAACTCTTATATTATGGCAATACATTTTTTTCTGCTCTGCAATAAATAATTATAATCGTTAGGGCCACAATGCTTTGGTATATGTTTATACATACCCAATAACAATACCACCGCCCACCTGCTTGCTTATCAACCACAAATGCCATTTGACATGGCCATTATACCGCACTCTCTCTCACACACTCCACACACATACACAACATACGAGTATACGCACAACAACTCATCCCGACTGAAGACACAGCCTTATAATGCCATTTATATTCATTTCCCTTCTTTTTGGCAGCTGACAATATCATCAACACAGGCAAGCAACCTCCTCTGCTTATTTTGTCGGGCGACCGGCCGGCCATCCCCAATGACAACGATGAGCCTTCAAACGGGAATGCTTTTCCCCACACTTTTTGCCATAGCTGTTGAAAGAACATTTATTCCATGGCTGTTATACGGCCATTTTTAATGTCCAATATAATGTAAATAGTCTTATATTTAACATAAGAGGTGGGAAAAAGGTTGAATAAAATAAATATCGTTAGTAACAAGTGAATTTTAACATTGATGACCTATACCATCCACATTGACGAACCCTCCGTTCTAACGACCATCCAGCTAGCCCATCACCCATAATCTGCCTGTCATAATAAATTTGACCATGTGGTGTCCGTATATCATTTATATGCATAAAATGTTATTTAGTTATATATCAAACTGTTGTATAGAAACAAACGTACACAACTGTATATACATACATGCACATGTTCGACTATCTATTATGGCGTATTAAAGTATGGTGCTTTAAATTAATTTTGTTGAATTTTTTTGTAGTTATTGCTATTTTGAAGGTCATAATTTAAAACAAAATATGTTCGTTTTCTATTTGAAAGTGAAAAATAATTTTATAGACAAAATACAAACATATAAACAACGTTTGACAGGACCGTTAAAGTTTGATTGTCCATTGTAGTTTAATTTTTATATTCTTCATTATAATATGGACTGTATATTGTCATTCATTTGCGATACCTCGAAATATTCACCTGAGACCCCATATTGTATATATATTCTGGATCAGAATAAAATTCGATGTGGAATGTCATGTCAGTCTATCCGTCTCATAAAATCGAAAGAAAGAAATTGCTGTTACCCCTGGACTGCTTGGTATTGAAAAGGGGATACATCGGTCCACTTTTTAGAGTAGCTTCCATGTAACGGTACCTTTCGATAATAGGTTTTTGAAGCGTTTGCAACGTTTTTAAAGTTTGTCAATTATTTCTTGCTATTTAAGGTTCTCAAAATCTCCCTACTAAATATCTAATTTGATTTTTTGAATAATCATTGAAAAGAAAATTTACCTACTATAACTTATTACAACTGATCAATATTTCGACATAGCATCCCCTCAAGAACTAATCCTCGTATTAGGTATATTGGGTAGATTTAAGTTTTTCAAACGAATTGGCTAAATTAAGACATTTTGGATTTTAATACTCAAAAACTATGCACTATTGATGAAAAAATGCGATATGCGTAATAAAACCATTAATACTGGTTTCCACCAAATTTTTGGTATTTCGACAGAATTCGCTGTAATTTGGTACCTTAGGTTCTAATTGGCTACAAAATTTTCCCGCCAAGCATTTTATATATGTCCCCATTTTCGGTACTTTGGGGGGTTTTGAGTGCCTTTTTCATCCGAATTCTCTGTAATTCGAATTCTCCTGATATAGACTCATAGCTCTGTCTGTCCATGTAAACTTGTAAATAAACTACAGGTCGGTCGCATTTATGATCCGAATGGGATGAAATTTGTCACATCTCATTTACTTGGCCAAGGACGAACCCTATTGAAATTAGCAACCAGTAAGCAAAGCTCAAAAGTCGGACGGGGCCGACTATATGATACCCTTCACCACTTTGGATACATACAATAGATGCTAATATATACAATATCCTGTATATTTAACAGACATATAATTTTTAGAGGACCATTGAAATGGAATGGGGAGAAACTAAATGTGTGATCTACATAGATATTTAAACCAAGCAGAAAACTCAATGCACATACCATTTTGAAATCTATGAAAAATCGTATGTCAATCGGATTCTTTTGTGTATCATTTGTATGAAATCGAGCAAAATAATGTATGTTGAGCTATATGTAAATCTGTACCTAATTAAGCAACCGTGGCATATACCGTTTGGTATGCTGCAGCACAGAGAGCTGATCACAATTTTATCTCGTGTGTATGGAACAGACGTAGGCTCCTCAGTGCATCATTTACCAAAAATCGGAAGAAACTATATATAGAAGCTATATCTAAATCTGAACCAATTTTCTAAAAACGTCGTATACATTAATAATGACCTATCTCAATACGTTGTGCAAAATTTTGTATCAATCGGACAAAACGTAGGCTCCTCGGTGGACCATTTGCCAAAAATCGGTATAGAGGAGATATATCCAAATCTGAACCGATTTTCACAAAATTCCGTATTCATCATATCTATACATGAGAGCTATGTCTAAATCTGAACCGATTTCAACAAAACTTCATAAATATCAAACAGGACCTAATTCAGTAGGCTGTGCAAAATGTTGTCTCAATCGGACAAACTTTCCGAGTTTGGTGCACAATTTGCCTAAAATCTGACGAAACTATATCTGGGAGCTATATCTAAATCTTTACCGATTTCCACAAAACTTCGCATACATCAATCAGGGCATACATCAATTCAGTACGCTGTGCAAAATTTTGTCTCAATCAGACAAAAAATTTTGTCTCTACTGGAGGCACATTCTCCTGTAGAGATAAAGAAGGAAACCTGGTGACAGATACAGACAGCGTACTGAGGATCTGGAAGGAGCATTTTGAAAAACTTCTGGTATCAAATAGTAGCGGTGAAGGGGATACTCCAGAACCAATAATAGATGACGGTATAGAGTGTATACCACCTAGCCAAGATGAAGTCAGAATAACAATCAATCGGCTGAAAAACAATAAAGCAGCAGGTGCCGACTGGTGGTCAGATGCTGGTAAGAAGCATGCACCAGCTGATTAGTACAATTTGGGTGGTCCAATGATTGGAACCTCAGCATCCTGTGTTTGGTGCACAAAAAAGGAGACAAGACGATATGTGCCAACTATAGAGGAATAAGTCTCCTTCCCCTCGCATATAAAGTGCTATCCAGCGCACTGTGTGATGGACTGAAGCCAATGGTCAATAACATTATTGGACCATACCAATGCGGCCTCAGACCTGGCAAATCCACCCTTGACCAGATTTTCACTCTGCGCCAAATCCTGGAAAAGACCCACGAAAAACACATCGACACATACCACCTATTTGTCGACTATAAAGCCGCATTCGACAGCCCTATCGGTTCAGAGGTGTTTAAAGCCATGTCTGAGTTCTGCATTCCTGCAAAATTAATACGGCTATGCAGGATAACTTTAAGTGGCACAAGGTCAGCAGTTAAAGTAGGAAAAGGCCTATCGGAGCCCTTCAATACCGAACGAGGATTCAGGCAAGATGACAGTTTGTCGTGTGATCTTTTTAACATCCTACTGGAAATGGTCATACGAGACGCAAAGGAGAACAGAAATGGCACGCTGTACACCAAACAGCATATGTTACTCGCCTACGCCGACGACATCGATATAATGGGTCGGCAATTGCAAGCGGTAAAATCCATCTTTGAACGACTTGAGAAGAAGTCTGCCAAAGTGGGTCTGGCAGTAAACGGCGAGAAGACCAAGACTCGGGCCAACTGTGGAACTTGAGAACTACAGCTTCGAGGTAGTTAAAGACTTTATACACCTTTGTACCTTCATTAATAAAACGAATGACATAAGTTTTGAAATTCGGAGAAGGATTGTGATGGCCAACATATACTACTATGGTCTAAGTAAGCAGTTTAGAAACAAGGCCACCTCCCGCCAGACCAAACTCACACTTTACAAGACGCTGATACTATCCGTGCTATTATCTGCGCAAGCAGATGAGGCAGATCTTGGGGTGTTTAAGAGAAAAATTCTCCGAATGATCTACGGGCCGATCTGCGTCCACGGTGAATATCGGCGTCGAATGAACCACGAGCTTTACAATTTATACGCGGGCATCGACATAGTCAGACGTATTGAGCTGCAGCGACTACGGCGGCTAGGCCATGATGTGCGGATGAATGAAAATGCCCCAGCTCCAAAGGCATATAAAAATGAGCCTACTGTTGGTTCCCGTAGAAGGGGAAGGCCACAAATTATATGGAAAGACCAAGTAGAAAACAACATCTTGGAACGTGGTCTTCCAAATTGTTGGACTTGCGCACAAGACCGACGCGCTTCGAAATATTTTTTAAGCTTATGGAACAACCGTTCTGTAACAAGCCAGCTATGTAAGTAAGTAAATATTCTATGAAAATTTCCCTCAAATATTATGAGTGTCCTCGAAGACGGGATTGTTAATCTGTAGTTCAATTTAATTTTTATTGATTGACACCTGAGCACAACCCTTATTGCACTGTACTTTTTTACAGCTTGAATGGTTGAATACGGTTGAGAATTTTCATCTCATATGTTTGTGAAATGCAAAAAGAAACGGGATAGACCCATGTTAATACTTTCTAGGTCGATTTATGCATTTTGTTTGCTTCCAAATTGGATGAAATATGATACAGCTCATTTATGGGCGAACCCATAAATATCAGTTCAGATTCCGTGTTAAATTATTTTCTTGTATATTCTCTAACCTAAGCTAAGTGGCTGTAATTCCGTTCTTAGATGATTAAATATCGAAAATAACAAAAAAAAACTTTGTTTTATATGTTTATTTTCAAAATGAAAAATATTTCCAAATATAAGCATTTTTTAGACATGTATAATTTCGGATCACTACCTCTAATACCTCCGCCAAGAGTCACTACTTTGAAATTTTCTAAATCTTATTTGTAGGATTGAAATGGATTATCCAATTTGAATTAAACTAGGCCGAATCCACAGATGAGAAGTGTCGGTTTTAGCATTAATTAAAAAATGAAACAAGTCCAATGTACTCATAAAATTCAAAATGAGTTCCCTTGATTTAAATAAAAACTGAACGACATTTGAATGAAAAATCTTTTCTCATTAAATTTGCTTAATCATTAGGTGAAAAAAAGAAACAAGATTTTCTCAAGCCTCAAAAGTGTGTGTGAAAAGTATTATTTCACTAAAGAGTACTTACGTCTTAAATGCCATAGTCTCATCGTAATTATTTCGCTATTTTTGTTGTTTTTTTCTTGCGTCTACATTTCATACTGCCAATGAGTTCTCACCCCTCACACTCTTATGTGAAGTGAACTTTAAATTTCTTCAAGAGCAGCAGCAAAAAAGGATGCCCGTTGATTATGTTTCGTTTTTCCTTTATTTTCATCCTCTTTTGGTTGTTAAAACTAATTTAGTGTAAATTACTGTGTCTTACAGTTACAATGTTGTAGACGTTTTTCTGTTTTCAGTTTCTACATTCGTCCCATGAATGATAATGCACTTTGTAAGCGAGTCCTTTATTTTGCTGTCTATTGTTTTCGTGTAATTGTTGTATGTTGAATGAAAGTCTGTTTTATTTTTTACTTTTTCCTACAGGGGAAATGGGGTTTTTTGGTGTTGAACAAATATATTGGGTTAATTTTTAAAGGGAAATATATTGTCATGTGTATATAAAATTTTTAGTTAATTAAGGTATTTAAATAATATTTTATACCCTACACAACTATGTTGTCAGGGTATTATAGCTTTGTGAAGCCCCAAGAGTTTGTAACGCCGCGAAATATTGGTCCTAGACCCACCATTAAGTATACCGATCGTCTTATCTTGACTAGCTGAGTCGATCTAGACATGTGCGTCCGTCCGTCTGTCCATTATAATTTGTAAACACGATACAGACCACAGTTATGGACCAATCTTCATGAAATTTTGCATGTAGAAAGGGTTTTGGCCAGTGAAGACCCCTATTGTTTTTGGTGAAGATCGGTTAATATTTAGGGGATGATTTGGGCCAAATATTTAATTTTTTTCGGTTTTTCTGGTCGCTCTAGAGGCCGCAAATATGACCCGAACATCGCGAAATTTTACATGGAGAAGAGGATTGGGACAGAGAATATTCACGCCTGCTTTGATAAAGATCGGTCATTATTTAGCGGGTCAAATGGACCCTGACTTTTGTGTGAAAAATGACAAACTTTGTTTTCTATGGCGTATGTATTTACTCGTAAAGCCTATAGACCCGCGAAGTTGATAGTGTATCCAAGAGGAATGGTTGACCTTCAAAATGACTCCAATCGTATGTACTCGGATGTGGGAGTTACACACAACAATTTACTTACGTATTCAGATATTATTCAGTAACCCATTACCTCATTAGAGGGCGGAAATATATCGCTGATTCCTTTAAAAAATTTCCATGAAGTTCCAAATATGGTCAAAGAAAACGCCTATAATTTTCAATGGTGATCTGATTAAAATTTTGGGATGAAGTGGACCGAAAACTTAATTTTTTGTGTGTTTTCTAGTCGAATATAGGCGAACATCAACACAACCCACCGTGAAGGGAATCGGAATAAAAATCCGAGTTCCGTTGTAGTTGTGTAGGGTATCGTATGGTCGGGCCCGTCCGACTATACTGCTCCGCTCACTGGTTTTTTATATTTTATAGCAGGGCTGTCCACACTAATACATGCAAATGTTTCTTATTGTATTTGTTTCAAATACACAATTTTCAAATTTATGTTTCTCTCTTGTTAAACTGTGAGAAAAATTGTAAAAACTTGTATTTCAAATTTTAAGACAGAAGAACATTTTGTATTCAATGCAAATATGCTTGTTAATGATATATTTACCTATATAAAGATAGATTTGCTTCTTTTTCGACAATCCCCATTGTATTGGTCACATATTTCGACTTTTTCTGAACTAATTTTTGCCAAAAATATCCTAATTTTTTCGTTCAGTGTATGAAAACAAAAAGGAATGAATGACAATTTTGAAAATATTTTTTGTTTTCAAATGTTTCTATTTTTATCATTGTGTGTGTGAGAGTTTTGACACACACCGACAGCCCATGGGACCTATTTTGGGCACACCTGTTTTATAGACATTTTGATGTAAATAATAGTGTTGAAAGATGTCAAAATAAGTAACACATTTCAATATGTTGTGAAAGAAGTGTCCCCATGTTCTCAATGTTCAATATAATATATCGAAATCTTACTTTCTTATCCAAACTTTCTATAGGCTTTTTGAGCCGTTCCAAGCAAGACATATTAATGGAACATGGATATATTAACAGGACCTGATATGTTCAAAGACTATGTTCTGAAGCTACAATTTTCTGCTTGCTTCGAAATTCAAATAAATTTTTGACTTGGTCCGATCGTTTGGTTATTTCGGTCTTTTTTCATGCTAATAATTTAGGAGAACTTCCTTTGAATTTTCAATGTCAGAAAATCTGATTTTGGTCCCGTTTTACACACTTCTTTTTTATTTGTAAGGGAAAAATTAGGTTGTTCTCAACGACCTCATAGGTGTATTATTGTGTTTCTGGCTTTATAAAGGGGCTAAAAAGTATGTTTAACCCAATTTGATGTTTAGGGGGTTAGAAAATTCCTCTGTTTGGGATCCGGATCTGTTCTTCCAAATAAATGTTATAATTAGATCTATTTTTGTTAAATATTTCAGACGAATCGGATAGTTTTTTATTATCTACAATTTATATGTAATTTATTAGTGATCGAATGTATAAAGTGTTCTGAACAAAGTTCGAGTAATAATGGAAAGGGGCAAAAAAAAAAAAAATATGAATACACATTTATTGCCTTTGAGGACCCCAGATATGGGCGAAAAGGCAAGAGCTTTCATCTCCATAATAAAATTCTCTACTTCTTAGAGTAGGCTCTATATAACGGAACCTCCCACTTTTCGGTCTTATGGGGAGTTCGGGTAAGTTATTCAGCCAAAATAGCTGTAACTAATTACTTTGGCTAGAATATATCCACACAAAATATTAATATACATTTCGGTAAATTATTCGGTAATTTTTGGATTTTGGACAGACTCCAAATTTTCTCTAATTGAGAGCTATATCTAAATCTAATAGCCTAGACAGACGACAGCCTTAATTTGCATTAACAGCCTAAATTCAAATTAACTCGTACATTATCCTCATTATACCCTACACAACTATGTTGTCAGGGTATTATAGCTTTGTGCAGCCCCAAATGTTTGTAACGCCGCGAAATATTGGTCCTAGACCCACCTTTAAGTATACCGATCGTCATATCTCGACTAGCTGAGTCGATCTAGACATGTGTGTCCGTCCGTCCGTCCGTCCGTCTGTCCATTATAATTTGTAAACACGATACAGGCCACAGTTATGGACCAATCTTCACGAAATTTTGCATGTAGGATGGGTTCTGGCCAATAAAGACCCCTATTGTTTTTGGAAAAGATCGGTTAATATTTAGGGGATGAAATGGACCAAATACTAAATTTTTGTCGGTTTTTCTGGTCGCTCCAGAGGCCGCAATTATGGCCCAAACACCGCGAATTTTTGCATGGAGAAGGGGATCGGGTCAGAGAATAAGCATGCATGTTTTGATAAAGATCGGTCAATATTTAGCGGGTCAAATGGACCCTGACTTTTGTGTGAAAAATGACAAATTTTGTATTCTATGGCATACATATTTTCTCCTGGAGGATGTAGACCCCAGGAGTTGATAGCATATCCAGGAGGAGTGGTTGGCCTTTAAATTGATACCAAATATAGTGATGTATCTACTCAGATGTGGGAGTTACAGTCAAATATTTACAGGTGCTTACGTATTCAGATATTATTCAGTAACCCATTACCACATTAGAGGGAGAAATATCGCGCTGATGGCTTTGACATTTTTCATGAAGTTCCAGTTATGGTCAAGAACAACGCCTACAATTTTCGGTGATGATCAGATTAAAATTTTGGGATGAAATGGACCGAAAACATAATTTGTTGTGTGTTTTCGAGTAGAGTATAATCCGAAAATCACAACACAACCCACCGTGAAGGTAATCTGGACAAGTAATTAGAAGGACTGTACTGAATATTCGAAAAAAGTAAGGAAGAGGTGTTGTTAACCTCTAATCGGACAAGAGGGGGCAAATATCACGAAATATTACTCAGACTCGGAATAAACATCCTCAGAAAGTTAGAGTTCGTGGTAGTTGTGTAGGGTATCGCATGGTCGGCCCCGTCCGACTATACTGCTCCGCTCACTGGTTTTTATGTGTTGTTAATGCACAAAATCAAACTGAATTTATACTGAATTAGGCAATTTCAATATGGCAATGCTGTCGAAAATTAATTGTTTCTTGTCAAATTTATTTATATTTATGAAAATAAAAATAAGAAATTTCAACAATTTTCAAAATTGGGAGCTGTTTTGCTAAGATAATAGTTGATTTTCCTCCTTTATGTCATGTATCTATTTCCTAAAGATGTAATCCCGAAAAATATCGAAAAAAATGTAAAAAATGTTCATCTTACACACAGACAAACAATTGTTTTGAAGCAAAAAACTGTTTCGTAAATGCAGAAACTCTCGTCTGTCAGGGGTAAATATTAATTCAAATTAAGACATTTTTAATGCAAATTAAGGCTGTCGTCTGTCTATGGTATAAACCGATTTCAATAAAACTTGGTACACGTTAGGCTATCCTAACTTCAGTACCTTGGGCAAAATTTTGGGACAATCGGGCTAAATTTGAATATTTAGTGCACCATTTGGTATAAATCGGACGAAAATATGTGTATATGGGAACTATATCTAAATCTGAACCGATTTTTCCCAAATTCAATAGGGTTCGTCCCTGGCCCAAATAAATGAGCTATGCCAGATTTCCTCTCATTCGGATAATAAATGCGACCTGCAATTTGTTTACAATTTAACATTGACTGACACACGGACGGACGGATTCTATGCATATTCTAAAATGGAACCATGGGTCTATCTCGTTTCCTTTTACCTGTTAAAAACATATGCACAAAGTATTCTGTCCTGTACCACAATGTGGTAAAGGGTATAATTAAGAAAATCGGTAACCGTTTTAGTACAGCCGCCAAATTTTTTTCGTATTTTGAAAATTGCTCACATATTTCTCAAACGTCAGGCATCAGTTTTGTATGTTCAAGGTACTAGGCCGATCTCAATGTCTGTAATTTGGTTTTTAATTTTCTCCTGAAAGACTAGATAGTCTCTATTTGTTTAGAATGTCCACCTCATGTTGAAGCGTATAGAAAGTTCAGCCCGTTCGAACTTAAAAAGGTTTCTACTACATATTCTATAATTAAATTGCTTTCTTAAGGGAACCCCCCCCCCCCATTCTCGATTTTATTTTTTCAAGATTTTCAATGGGCTGGTAAATCAATACCAATGCTTGTTAAGGTTTGTAACTTTACACATATACAATTGAAGATTTAAAAGAGAAGAAAAATAATTTACAACAAAATTTTGTTATTGTTTTGTTGTTGTTTTTTGTAATTAAAGAAAAGTCCTTATTTTTGATGGCGGGCATGATAACTCCTCACTGGAACATCGGAATCCGAAAATTCCAACGGTGTTAGAAAGAGTACATGTCTGGCTCTCGTATGAACTAGGATTATTGACTTCGCTCTAAAATTAACAAAATGGTGGACCTTTGAAAAAATATTTTTGGAAAATCGCCGATTTTTGACCAAAAACCAAGTTAAAAAATAAGGAAGATCTTCACCGATTGGCTTTATCCTAGTTCATACGAGAGCTATACACTCCCTGAGAAACGTTGCAAAATTTGGAACCGATTGGATTATTAGTTTTTGAGTTATCGTGCCCGCCATTCGCAAAAAAATGTTTAGAGAAAAACGCGTTTAAAGTTTGAGAAGCCCTTTAGCCGTCACTTGATGCGGACACAATAAATCGGATATATCTTCAAGAGTTCTTGAGATTTTCACTTGAAATTTTGTAGAGACATTCCTTAATCAGTGTAGATTCGAATTATGCCAACAAAAATTTTGACCCCGAGAATGGGGGGGGTCCCCTTAAATTATTTTCTCTATTTTTGATCCATACTTTTAATAGAGGTCATTTCCATACGAGTTAAGATGCGAACCATTTTATGATTTTAATGACCGCGTTTGCAATATAAATAGCTTAGATTTAAGGTTTACGTTTCTTTTAGGATAAAGGATTTTAAGACCGAAATATTGTAACATTCGGAAGGAGAGAAGAATTTGCCTCAAAAGAAGTCGAAAATCGTTAAAAAGCGGTCGTTGTTCTACATAAATATACTTTGAAATTCGTGTAAAACCTCTCTGTTTTTTATGGCTTCATAATAAACAAATCTTTTTGTGGAAACCTTCCATAACAAAAATCTACCATAAACAGCTTTAAAAAACATTTAAATACCAACTTCTATAATTTTTTAAAATCACTAAGCACCATCCTAATAGTTTAAGCAGTAAAGACTGTTTACAATGTGATATCAGTGATATGGCACGTGTAAAGTTATATTTCATTCCTGAGATACTAAAAACCAGTTATGACAACAAAAATGATAATAATCCTTTTACTGCTCAGTGACGGGAATTGTAGTAATACTTTTTACTATCCTATACAGACAAACACCCACCCACACGCACCCAAATCCCTTTTTTGCTAATCTCAACTTTCAATTAATCCTTAAAAAACAACGACTGTCAACCAAAATAAAAATGTCGTAAATTTTTCATTCTCAACGGCGTTTTGGGCGTCGTAAAGGAAGAAGGGTAGTTAAAAGTTTGTTTTTTTATTAAAAATGCTTAGTAAAGTTGATTTAAATTAGAATGTCAGAAAACTTTTCGTTTTGAGTTTTATTAAACAGTTTTGTGAAATTTTATGCGTAGTCATCTATGACTGAGAGTTACACTCACGAACGCGTTAAAGTATTTTGTGTGAGTTTTATTGAAATTATTTTTAATGATTTACAACATTTTATGTGAAAGTTTGGAAAATATATAAAATTTTAGATAACTATGTGTTTATAGTTGCAACATTACTATAGTGTGAGTATCTATATAACATAAAGAGTTGAAGCGGTTTCATCACTATGGAATATAGAGCGTAAGAATTTGTTATAATTTCCATCATAATTTGGCATTCCGTTTGTAAAAACGTCGAAATAATCACTGGACATAGAGAATATTTATTCTTCATTAGAATAACAATTGGATGACGTAGAGGATTATAGAGACCAAGCAACGGCACTGATTGGCTTTAACATGGCAAAGCCCGGGATTATCTTGGTTCCCTTTCATCTCTATTGTGGGCACTAACACCGCCGGGAGGTGTCACCTGGGGTAACTACTTTTATCATCCGTTGAAATCGTTAGCTTATATGTACCGCAAGTTCACCCATTAGAACTATAAAATATGGGTTGAGGCGTTTGGTTAATTGCCCACACTCGGAAAACCCCTCCTACTATTAAAAAATCGACCCCCGCAATCGTATAAAGGTCACGATCTGCGAATCTAAACATGGAATGTGCTCACGTTGTACAGAACAGGCGCAATTTTCGCTTTGGTGGATGTACTCAGGAAGTACAAAGCCGACATTATTGCCTTACAGGAAATGGAAGGGGACTTGCGTAAGTAAATCAGACGATTACGCCCTGTATTATAGCTGCCATGAAACGAGATATGAATTTGGCTTCGGATTTATTGTTAATAGGAGAATAAAAGTCCTCGTCTCCAGATTAACTCCAGTAGATGAGCGAATTTTAATTATTTTATAAAAAAATTTGCGATTTGTTATTAACCCATTAAGCTCCGTTTTTTTTTTTCTATAAAAAACTTAAATTTTTGAGTGAAAATTACTATTTTGAAGCATTTGAAACATTTTATAGTAAGCAACATTTTTCGTTTTAACTAATAGTACTCCTAAAATGGGAGCTTCTTTTAAAAATTCCGGAACATTAAACTATATATATTTTACAAAATTTAGGCGTTACTTATTAAATACTGAATTTGATCCGAATTAGTTGGTAGCATTGGATCCTCCAGTAGTTTAAGGACTTCTTCAGATAGTGGCTCACTATATCGATGGTTAAGAGATGTACTACGAGGCAAACTTGATATTTTTGGATCAGAAGAAAATAGCAACCTATTGAAAAGATCCCTCATTGTTTTCTCACGACTAATTTTTCTGGTGTACAGTTCCCTGTAGTTCCGAAAGTCCCTTTTTCTGGATTCCATGGCTTCTTCAGACAACATTCCAATGGGCAAAGCTGCACATTTAATTATATTAGCTCCTGTGTATGCTTGAAGGCATATAGAACCAAGAATATAATTCCACGAAAAGAATAAATGTTTCCTCAGTAAGTTTTTTAAAAGACTCTGCGTTAATAGCATATCCACAGGCCATGGTTGAAAGGATGATACTAAAATTTTTAATTAATTTTTCATCAACACCAGTTATTGACGATGCCAAGCCAGGTTGGCTAAAAAACGCCTAGCAGTATTGCCATCGTTTGTTGTTCCGGATACTGACTTAGGTGTGTCAACAATAATGTGCATTTCTTCCTTCAAATCATTAATGATACGTGCCATCCTTTCTTCGAAACGTGGCCGATCGGAGCTATTAATTTTCCACTTTTTCAAAACCAGTCGGTATGAAATGTGCAATATACATTCTAAACATCGAATCCTTGCATGTAAGGTAGACAAGCCGTATTCGTATAAGTTGATGTTTGGGGTTAATGACGAAATTTTGTTGTAATCATTCATTACTTTTGGTGTTATGTGCTTATAGCGAAAACCATAAATGTAGGTAAAACCGTGTATATATGAATGTTACACCAATGATATTTTTCAGGGTTCATAAAGTGGCAGGAAAAAAATTAGTATGATGTTCTAGACAGACACAAGAAAAATAAAACAAAAATCAACGCTGAACTCTACTGCATTCCATACTAAACCCCTATTTTAATTGAAGGAATTTAAATTAAAAAAAACTTATGGGTTATATAACTATACCATTTAATTAAATACCAATACTATATATCAAAAATGGACAAAATTTTATAATAATATATTCACAGAATGCACACGATCATCGCATTTTTATAGCTAAAAAATACGATTTTTAACATTGGAAATATTTTCTATTTTAAATGTACCGTTATTCCGTTCTAGCTTATTAATTCGGATTATTTTATACGGACTTAAGTATTCTCAACACTCTACTTTAAAACTGTATTAATGTTTTAAAGTTTCCTTCAACTCCATTTTTTTATTTTCTGCGCGCTAGATCGGTATTTTTTCCCACTGTGCGTTGGAAAATTCAGCCTCCATGAAGAAGCATCCGACAACGGCATGAATTTGATTGACTTCGTGGCAGCCAAAAATATGGTAGTTAGAAGCACCAGATTCAAGCATCTCGATATACACAAGGCCACCTAGATTTCTCCCGATCAAGCAACGAGAAATCAAATTGAAGACATTCGGAAGGCATTCATCCATTTTCGACGTTCGATTGATCCGAGGAGCGAATATCGATTCGGACCACTGCTTTGTAGCAGCAAGGTTTGAAGTCGCCGTAATGTAGCAGCAATGGTGTGATCTAACACAACACGGAAGCTCGACGTCGAAAAGCTGCAAACACAACAGATAACATAAGCCCACTCCGCTCAACTTACCCACGATGGAGAATTATCGGGGGAAAAGGAGAAACCTATTTTCAGAAAAAAGAAAGAACAAGTAAAAGGTGAGTGTACAGAATTCAGAATGAAGTCCGTAAAGTTGATACTGACTCATCCTCCTGTAGATATGAAGATGAGGATCTGGAAGGAGCATTTTGAAAAGCTTCGGTGTATAGTATAGTGGCGGTGAAGAAGTTACCCCTGAACCAATTAGAGATGACGGTATATATTGTATACCACCTAGCCAAGACGGGGTTAGAGTAGCAATTAATCGGCTGAAGAACAATAAAACAGAAGGATCCGATGTATTACCAGCCGAACTATTCAAGGCCGGTGGTCAGATACTGGTCAAGAGCTTGCACCAACTGATTTGTACAATTTGTCTAGAGGAATGCACCTCGGCATCCTGTGCACAAAAAAGGAGTCAAGATATGTGCCAACTATAGAGGAATAAATCTCCTTCCCATCGCATATAAAGGTCTATCCAACGTGCTGTTTGAACGACTGAAGCCACTGGTCAATTATTGGATCTTCTCAATACGGCCCCAGGCCTGCAAATACTCCATTGACAAGATTTTTTTTTAAGTTGGAAAGGACCTCTCGGAGCCCTTCAATACGGAAAGTGGATTCAGAAAAAGGGACAGTTTGTCGTGTGACCTGTGTAATATCCTGCTGGAAAAGGTCATCTCATTTGCAACTCGTAAATGTGAACGGAAATGACACTCTGTACGCATACGCCGACGACATCGAACATTGCGAGCGGTAACAGCCATCTTTGAACAAATTGAGAAAGAGTCTGCTAAAGTGGAACTGGCAGTAAATGGCGAGAAGACCAAGCTGATGATACCAACACGCAAGACGTCCAGTAGTCTCGGACTAACAGAGAAATTTGAGAACTACAGCTTCGAGGTAGTGAACAATTTTATATACCTCTGTACCGCCACAAACAAAACTAATAATATCATCTTTAAATCTATGGTCTGAGTAAGCAACTCAAAAGCACGGCCACCTCTCGCCAGACAAAACTCAAGACGCTGATATGAACCGTGCTGTTGTATGGATCTTTATGGTACTTGCGCAAGATGAGGCAGCTTTTGGAGTGTTTGAGAGAAAAATTCTCCGAAAAATCTATGGGCGTCGACGGTGAATATCGCCTTATTCTCCGACATCGACATAGTCCGATGTATAGAACTGCAGCGACTACGTTGGCCAGGATATGTTGTGGGAATGGATGAGGAGGCATATAAAACCGAGCCAAGTGACGGTTCATGCAGAAGGAGAAGGCCACGAATCCGATGGAAAGATCAAGTAGCAGACAACATCTCGAAATATGGTCTTTCAATTTGAGTGAGTTGCGCACAAGACAGACGGACTTGAAAATCTATTTTAAGATCGGCTTATCAAACAACCGTCCTGTCACAAGCCAGCTAAGTAAGTAAGTAGAATAGCAATCGAAATTATGAATTAGCATTCGAAGTATCTATGAGAGACTTTTTGGAGAAATTGCGTGCCGTATCGTTCTACACAATTTTTTCAATATTAATTCACTATTCAGTATTTTAGAGGAACTTGGATTAGTTTTAGGAGGCGCTGAGTCCATTTTATGCTTTCATCAAGAATCTGCTAAATTTTGAGAAACTTTTGAAAACATAGGCTTTCAAAATTTGATATTTCGTTTGGCAAATCATGTTGAATATATTGTAGACTCAGTACCAACTTCCATAATTGTATTTTAAATTACAACCATATATTTCCAAATTAAAAAGGTTCCACTGTATTTCCCCATTATACTCTTCATTCATTAACCTGTTGACTAACATTCATTTACAATCACATTCAAAGCATTTCTGTTCCGATACCTTCGGAACATATTTCACTACCTTGCTCTTTTGTTTATGCATAATTTTCAGAAATAAATAATGGCATTCCTTAATTAAATTTGCCTATTAGGCAAAGGACATGCAGGGTAAATTAATGGCACGTTGGAGTTTCAAATGAGCCGTAACGGTATACATTTTATTTAGAAAAATCCTAGCTACCTATATGTTTGTGTGTGTGTGCATGTAGATGTGTCAGAGTAAATGTGTGTTAAATTGATGTTAAAACGTTTGTCAACTGTGTTTTCGTGATTACATACAGTGTATATACATATATACACCTGACTTTTGTAATATGAATAAATATGTGTTATATGAACTACCCAATTCACCCACAACAAAACAATTCCCCTTTCTACTTCTTCTCTACATGAGTACCCCTCAGCCTGCCATCAAAACAATCTGTCGTTTGTAGCAAAGTCATTAAAATGAGAATTAAGTACTTAAATACGCTTAGTGTGTTTATAATGTGGCCCGCGTTTTGGAGACCGGCTGTTAGCCAGTATTTTGTTGTTGTTTGGAATATTTTGATCCTGTTGTTGTTATTTGATTATTAGATAACAACAGAACGGACTAGATTTTGTTATACCAACTGATGAACGCTATAAAATTGTTTTGAATAAATGACATACAATTAAGCAATATAGAATAAAAAGTGGATCAAATTGAAGCAATAATGTTTTCTTTGGCAATTGTATAGTTAGAGGCTTTACAGTGTTTTGAAATAAAATTTAAAAAAGCCTAATTACTGAGCATCCTCCTTTTATCTAGAAACTCGTATTAGCATGAGCAAAGGAAGAATATAGGAAATGGAAATTTAGATTTGTACCACAGGTTTTTATACCCTTTACCATACGGTGGAGCGTATATTAAATTTCACATTCCGTTGGTTACACCTCGAAATATTCACCAAAGACCCCACAAGGTGTACATATTCTTGATTAGATCTGTCCTTTTCGTCCTTTTTGCCTTTTGAGATGATGATAGAGATCGCAATATTGAAGTTGGAGCTTTGAAATTTTGCGTATACCTTGCTATCATCGTAGGTTGTTCATTACGTAAAATGATAAATTGTTCCACTTTTTAAGGGTACCACAAATCATGTAGTCATTTCAGTACGCCGTGCAAAATGTTGTATCCATCGGATACACATTGACAGTGTGGTGCACCATTTACATAAAATATGGGAGTTATATCTAAATCTGAAACGATTCCAACAAAACTTCGCATACATCAATCCAGACCTAATTAAATACGCAGTACGACCATATTGGCAGTATGATGTTCAATGTGCATTAAATCGGACGAAACTATATATGGGACCTATATCTAAATCGGAACCGATTCCAAAAACACTTCGCATACATAAATTTCAACAAAACTTGGCATATACAAATCTAGACCTAATTCTGTAGTTTGTGCAAAATTTTGTCTCAATCGAATTAATATTGGGAGTTTGGTGCACCATTTAAATAAAATCGGACGAATCTATATATGGTATCTATATCTAAATCTGAACCGATTTCAACACAACTTCGCATACGTAAGTATGGGCCTAATTCAGTGTGCTGTGCAAAATGTTGTCTCAATCGGACAAATATTGGGAGTTTGGTGCATCATACACATAAAATCGGACAAAACTATATATGGGAGCTATATCTAAATCTGAATCGATTTTCTCCAATTTCAATAGGGTTCGTCCCTGTGCAAAATAGGTGACCAAATTTGTCAAATTTCATCCAAATCGGATCATAATGCGGCCTGTACTTTGTTCACAAATTACGGCCAGACGGACATGCATTAATCGACTCAGAAACTGATTCTAGGCATATTCTCCAAAGAAACCATTGGTCTATCTCGATTCCTTTTGCCTGTTACGAACACATACACAAAGACATAATACCCAGTTCCACAGTGTGGTTCATTACATCCCCTAAATATAATCTTAACATCACCGCAATTTGTGGATGTCGTCCTTGACCATAACCTGAACCCCATGTAAAATTTCATAGCGATCCACGCGTGTAAAATTGTAAACAAAGTACAGGTCGCATTTTTGATTTGAATTGGATGAAATTTGACACAGCTCATTTATTTGGTCCAAGGAAGATTTAGATATATCTCCCATATATATTTTCGTCCGATTTAAGGTAACTAGTGCACCAAAGTACCTATATATCCTTCGATTTGCACGAAATTTGGCATAGCGTACTGAATTAAGTCTAGAACGATGTGTGTTAAATTTCGTGAAGATCGGTTCATATTTAGATATAGCTCCTATATATATTTTCGTCCGATTTCAGGTAATTAGTGCACCAAAGTTCCTATATATCCTTCGATTTGCACGAAATTTGGCACAGCGTAATGAATTAGGACTAGAATGATGTGTATTAAGTTTCGTGAAAATCGATGGATTTAGATATAGCTCCCATAAATATTTTCGTCCGATTTAAAGTAAATGGTGTACCAAAGTCCCTTAATATCTTTCGGTTTGCACTACATTTGGCACAGCGTAATGAATTAGGTCTAGAATGATGTGTGTTAAGTTTCCTAAAATCGGTTCAGATTTAAATATAGCTTCTATATCTGACCCAATGAAAAATTTTGTATCGGTTGCAGAATGACATGTTTATTGATCCAATTTCATTTTACTGTTTTTTAAAAATTCGACGTCTGTTAGGATTCATCTGATGAATATACCCAAAGTGGTGAAAGGTATCATATAGTTGGTCTCGTCCGACTTTACTACTTTCCTTACTGGTTTTCATTTGCTATTTGAAATTATCATTGAGTGATAAATTTTAACACCAAACATTACCAATATCGTTCCACATGTTATCATATGTAAACTAGTGAGAGGGACAGTATATTCGGACGGGTTCGACCATACCCTACACAACTGTCATCGAACTATAATTTTCTGCAAATCTACGACATTTTCGCCTTCTAGTGTGGTAATAGTAATACCAACCAAATCAAAATACGTAGACATTTGACCCGCTTCATCAAAACAGTCATGCTTATTCCATGGTCAGACCCCTTTCTCTGTGTAATATTTCGGGATGTTGGGGTCATAATTGTGGCTTCTAGAGCGACCAAAAAAACAGACAAAATTATAGAAGTTGATAGATTTCATCCCCTAAAAATAACCGATAATTACCGAAAGCAACCGAATGTACATGCAAAATTTCGTGGCGATTGGTCTATAACTGTGACCCGTATCGTGTTTACAAATTACAATGGGAAGACGGACAAGCGGACGGACGGACACATATGTCTAGATTGAATCAGTTAGTCGAGATATGACGATCTAAAACACTAAAATGTGGGTCCAGGACCAATATTTCGCCGCGTTACAATCGCTTGGAGTGGCACAAAGCTATTATACCCTTACAACATAGTTATGCAAGGTATATACATATTTTCTATGAGTTTTCTGATAATGGTTATTTTATTTAAATTGTATTGAAACAGAAAAAATTGTATGTCGATTTAATCATATCATATGTGTTATAATGACAATAGAGTTGTACTAATAGTATATTTGGTATTGCAGATGGGGTATTCTGGACCTGTGTTTTCTTGGGTCCATGTTTTCTCAAAACCCCTATAAAAATATCCCCGCCCCCCGAGATAGACACATGTTCCTTTTGAGAACATGTGTTCAGAGTCGATTTATGCATGTCCGTCCATCCATCCGTCCGTCTGTCGGTCGATGTTAAATTGTAAACAAAGTACAGGTTGCATTTATGATCCAAATTGGATGAAATATGGCATAGGTCACTTACTCGGTCCAAGGACGAACTCTAATGAAATTGGGAAAAATCGGTTCAGATTTAGATATAGCTCCCATATATATTTTCGTCCGATTTAATTTGAATAGTGCACCAAAGTCCCTATATATCTTTTAATTTGCACGAAATTTGGCACAGCGTACTGAATTATGTCTAGAATTATGTGTGTTAAGTTTCGTGGAAATCGGTTCAGATTTACATATAGCTCCCATATATTTTTTCGTCCGATTTTATGTAAATGGTGTACCAAAATCCCTATATATCCTTCGATTTGCCCGAAATTTGGCATAGCGTTATGACTTAGATCTAGAATGATTTGTGTTAAGTTCCCTGAAAATCGGCCCAGATTTAGATATAGCTCCCATATATATTTTCATCCGATTTAATGTAAATGGTGCGGCAGAGTCCCTATATATCTTTCGATTTGCACCAAATATCACACAGCATAACGAATTGGGTCTAGAATGATGTGTGTTAAGTTTCCTGAAATCCGGTCCAAATTTAGATATAGCTCCCATATACATTTTAGTCCGATTTAATGTAAATGGTGCACCAAAGTCCACATATATCTTTCGTACTGAACTTAGTATAACTTAGAAGTTAAATATAAATGCTGCACCGAACTCCCCATGTGGGTCCGATTGGCACAAAATTTTGCACAACTTATTGAAGTTATTATGAGATAACGTGTAGCAAGTTTTGTTGAAATCGGTTCAGATTTAGATATAGTTCCTATATATAGTTTCGTCAGATTTTAAGTAAAAGGTGCACCAAAGACCCAAAGTTTTATAATTTATATAACCTAGCATGTGGAAAGTTTTATTGAAATCAGTTCAAATTTGGATAGAGCTACCATACAGATTTTCTCCCGATTTTAAGTAAATGATGCACCAAGAACTCAAAATGTGGCCGATATTCTGCGACAAGTTTGGATGAAATCGGCTTAGATTTCGATTTAGCTTTTATAAATATTTTCGTCCGATTTTAAGTTTATCACATATGTGTCCAAATAATCAACGGGTGTCCGATTGATATATGCTTTAAATTGATTTACATAATTTTGTGCCATTGTAAGAAGCAACTCTATATCTGACCAAATGAAAAATTTAGTATAGGTTGTAGAAATATATGTTTATGGACCCAATTTCATTTTACTGATCCTTCAAAAATGCGACGTATGTTGAATATACCCAAAGTGGTGAAGGGTATCATATAGTCGGGCCCGCCCGACTTTACTACTTTCCTTACTGGTTTTGAATGTATTAGGCACATTTTTCTTCCGAAGTAATTGTAGTTTGGCATTCCAAGTTTCTGGATTCCTTTTCCTTTGAATGTGTTGAAGTTCCTTGTCTACTTTTCTAACATGAGTGTCTGTAATACAGTATTTATTAGGAGTATAAATAACATAAAACACAATCCAATTCAATATTAAAGAAGACCCCTCTTTGAACGTCAATGAAGCAGGCCCAACGTTTTGCGCCAATGTAACACACCTCTCGTAGGGCGTCACTGAAACAGGCCTCACATTGGGCGCCAATAAAGAAGTTTCCTCCTTGACTGCAAATGAAGCAGGCCCAACGTTTTGCGCCAATGTAACACACTGAAACAGGTCCCACGTTGGGCGCCAATAAAGAAGAGTCCTCCTTGACTGCAAATGAGGCAGTCCCAACGTTTTGCGCCAATGTAACACACCTCTCGTAGGGCGTCACTGAAATAGGCCTCTCGTTGGGCGACGATAAAGATGACTTCTTGAATGAGTGACTTCTTGTGTTTTCGTCGCTATTTTATACCCTTTTCTGGGTTACATAATATCTTTATCGTTATCGTGCCTGCACCAAAGCCTTCGGTTTGGTGTTTTGCTCGTTGGTAAAATTTCCGGACTTCATTCTGACTCCTGTACATCTCGATTTGCTCACGCTCACGTTTTTCTTGTTCTTTCTTCTGAAAATACGTTTCTCCTCTCTGCTTTTCTCCCGATAGTTCTCCATCATGTTACGTGTTGCTACTGTCTGCAGGGTTGCCCTATACGCTGCGTTTTTCACCTCAGTAGCATTACGACACTCCTGATTGTACCATGGGTTTCTTGGTGGTGGTTTTTGGTACCCAATTGTTGTTTTTGCTGCAGTTTGTAGGGAGTGGGCAATTCTTTGCCATTGTGCTTCTATACTATTATCGGGACAAGATGGGTAAGTTGAGCGGAGTAGGCCTCGGCTACCTGTTGTGTTTGCAGCTTTTCGACGTCGAGTTTCCGTGTTGTATTAGATCGCACCTTTGCTGCAACATTAAGACGGGTGCGTACAAGGTAATGGTCCGAATCGATATTCGCTCCTCGGATCGATCGGACGTCTAAAACAGTGGATGAATGCCTTCCGTCTATCACAACTTGATCAATTTGATTTCTCTTTACTTGATCAGGAGAGATCCAGGTGGCCTTGTGTATATCGATATGCTTGAATCTGGTGCTGCTAACTACCATGTTTTTTTGCTGCCGCGAAGTCAATCAACCTCATGCCGTTGTCGGATGTTTCTTAATGAAGGCTGAATTTTCCGACGGTGGAGCCAAAGATATTTTCCCTTCCGATGTTTGCATTAAAATCTCCTAGCAGAATTTTAATGTCATGGCCAGGGCAACGGGCATATGCTGTTTCTATCCGCTCGTAAAATATGTCTTTGGTCTCTTCATTTTTATCTTCGGTCGGAGCATGGGCGAAAATTAGACTGATGTAAAAGAACTTCGCTTTTATACGGATTACAGCAATTCAATTCATATAATGGAGTGAATCTGGAGACAAGGTCTTTTATTCTCCTGTTAACCATAAATCCGCAGCCAAATTCATGTCTCGTTTCATGGCAGCTATAATACAGGGCGTAATCGTCTGACTTACTTACGCATGTCCCTTTCCATCGCATTTCCTGTAAGACAATAATATCGACTTTGAACTTTTTGAGTATATCCGCCAAAGCGAACACTGCGCCTGTTCTGTACAACGTACGCACATTCCAAGAGCAGATTCGCAGATCGTGGTCCTTTCTACGTTTGCGGGGGTCGTCAACATTAGGGGGGTTTGGTTTTCTTTTTCTTAGCTTTTTCATAGTAGGTTGGGTTTTCTGAGAGTGGGCAACTAACCCGACGCCTCAACCCATTTTTTTATAGTTCTTATGGGTGAACTCGCGGCACATATTAGCTCACTATTTCATCGGGTAATGAGAATAGCTCCCCTGGTGGCACCGCGGGGAGGTCAGTGTCCACAATTGAGATGAAAGAGGGACCAAGACAAGCCCGGACTTCGCCATGTTAAAGCCAATCAGAGCCGTTGCTTGGTATCTATCATCTCCTACGCCACCCAGAGGGTAAGAGTGGGAAAAATAGCGCTAATAGTGGTAAAGTACAGCGAAGTAGGAAAATGGTTGTGATATTCATGAAATGTGTACATTGTGTTTGTGTTAAGTTTGCATTAGGAGGATATTGCAATAATTTACTCTCAAAATGCTTGTCTTCTCAAAATAAAATTTCCTCAAACTAGCAGTGTATATCAAATTTAAACCTTGTAGCTATAAACTTTGTTCACTGATGTTCTTACCTCAGTGAATTCTGTGTTGGGAAACATATTGCCGTTTCTCCAACGTTAAGGTTCTTATCCTATTGTTTCTTCTTTGTGGTTTTTTACAGGTAACCCTTTTTAAATCATAACATAACCTAACCTTACATACGATTAACATAAAAAACACTAAAATTAGATTAGATACTAAATAACTGGAGAAAAGCAAAGTGGGAGAATATTACTGCTCTTAAAAATGTATTTTCGTAACAAAGCAAATCCCAAAATAAATGTTTTTTCCACAAATATAACCTTGAAAAATTACAATCTACCATTCATCCATATCCTTTATAAGCGGATATTCTGCAGGTTACACACATACATATACATATTCATGTACCTGTGTATATATGGTAATAAAAATGTTTATGTATGCATGTATATAGCCATAAAAAAGGTTAAAAGGAATTAAGCATGCAACGTGAATGAACGAACAGCTCTTACTGTGACAAAATGCCTGCATTTATATTCCTTGCTATAGCAAATAATGAACAAAAAACGAAATAATCAGGAGAGTGCTGAAGAGTCAGGAAGCCAGAACACCTGGAAACGGATTTGCTTCATGGCATTCAGTATTTTCTTGTTGTTGTTGTTGCTGCTGATAAAAAAGGAATGAAAATATGAAAAAAACAAACATATTTCGTTTCATTCATCGCCATAACTTGTAGCACATTCGTACATACCTATATGTATCTCAACAGCCATGCAAACGCTTTGTGAATAATCATTCAATGCAGAACAACAACATCAACGGAACTCGGGTTCTTTCTCTTTATGATAAATGTAGGAATTTCCATTTATATACATTCCGGTCTTTATATATATGTATGTGGCTGTATATACATTGATATGTATATGTTTGTACATACATATATATTTTTTATAAAATGTATCTGGAAATATTGTATGAATATGCATTTATTGGTTAAAGCCCAGTTGAATTGAATTATCTGTAAGTTTCGTACATTGATGCCAATTTAATTTTCATTTCCTGCGGAAAGTGACCAGATACATTCGTGTTCTTCATTATTTTTGAATATGCTCAGCATTTTACATACCCAAAACTACGAATATTTAAAATGTTTATTAACTCTTTGCATTTCAATCATACTTATTGAAAATTCACATACACCCAGAGAAAATTCACAAAATAAATTTCCAAGTTTAGATGATTTCCAAAGAATACGATGGCTTTCGCCTATGCCTTTCGGGTATATTTTGACCTTCATAATACCATTCACCACACTGTGGTACAGGGTATTATGTCTTTGTGCATATGTTTGTAATAGGCAAAAGGAAACGACATAGACACATGTTTCCTTTTGAGAATATGCATAGAATCACTTTCTGAGTCGATTTATACATATCGGTCCGTACGTCTGTCCATCCGTCTGATGGTGTTAAATTGTAAACAAAGTACAGGTCGCATTTATGATTCGAATTGGATGAAATTTGGCACAGCTCACTCATTTGGCCCAAGGATGAACCCTATTAAAATAGGGAAAAATCGGTTCAGATTTATATATCCTACGATTTGCACGAAATTTGGCATTGCGTACTGAATGAAGTCTAGAATGTTGTGAGATATGAGTATGTAACATAGGGAACATTGAAATGCAATTAGAGTTGGGTAGTTCCGGAACGAACTAGTTCATTGGAACTATTCCGATAAAGGAACGATCGGAACTAGTTCCAGCTCTTTAATTAATATAGTTCCTTTTTCTGATCTCGTTCCTTTTTGATCTCGTTCTTTTTTCTTTTCCTTTTTCTCGTTCTTTTTTTCTGATCTCGTTCCTTTATTCCCACATTCTTCATTCGTTCTTATTTCGAATTGATTAAAAATTTAACTTTTTTTGTTTGAAATATTTTTATTTGCTTATTAACAAAAGTATCTTGTGCAGTTGAATTCTGTAGCTTCATTTCATTTTTGCATAATTTTCAATTTTTACATTTATTAACGAACGATTTAATAAAAAACGATGAAAGAGAGAGATTCAAAGGAACTATGTAGGAGTCGGAACTATAAGGAGCAAAGGGACTGTATGGAGCAAAGGAACTATATGGAAAAAACGAAAAAAAACAAAAAGAATGATGAAAGAGAGATAATCAAAGGAACTATGTAGAAATCGGAACTGTATGGAGTTAAGGGAATATTTGGAGCAAAGGAAATATAAGGAGCAAAGGAACTGTATGGAGTAAAGGAACTATATGGAGCAAAGGAACTTCATTAAGAAACTTGTTCCTTTTTTAGAAGGGAACGAGAAAGATTGAGCCGCTAAGTGAACTAGATTGCCCAACTCTACATGCAATTGTAAGGATACATATATACATGCTATGTCTATTCTATCTAGAGGATAAAATAGGGAGAGAATATAAGTACCTCTTGTATGTACCCAAAGTGGTGAAGGGTATCATATAGTCGGCCCAGTCTGGCTTTACTACTTTTCTTACTGGTTTTGAACATGAAGGTGATTTTCCGAATGAAAGTCAAAACATGGTTTTTTTAAATTCGAAATGGGGAAAATATAATCGTAAATAGTGTAGCTTTAATTATATCTTCTTGTCCGATTTGCACCAAATTGTTGTATGATTTGTTGCAATTTTGAAGGTGACTTCATAATGCTTGTCTCATAGAAGTCCTGCTCTCTATTTGCAAAAAAAAACTCTGGTAGTAGATTTTCACAATCCCACTAGATACAAATTTTTTATCATTAAAGAAATTTAGCAATGCAAGAAAAATATGATAATCGTTTGGTGCTAAATCAGGACTGTATGGCGAGTCACTGTAGATGCGTGGCCTAGCGTTGTCCTGGTGGAACACGACACCTCCCTTGTTGGCCAATTCTGACCATTTCTAGTAAATTGCTGATCTTAGAGATCAGAAATTAGCATTTGGCCATATGGAAGCAACTCATAATAAATAGTCCACTTCCAATCCCACCAAATGAATAGCAGAACCTTCTTGGTCGTTATCCTCCGTTTGAGGTACTTCACCGCTCTTTGACCACGGTCGTTTTCGCACAGGTTTCCATTTCTCAGGTGATCCATTTCTCGTCTCTAGTCACCATCCGTTTAAGAAATGGGTCTATCTCATTCCGTTTGACCAAGGCTTCGCAGATCCTATTTTTCCTGTTAATTGGTGTGGCACCCAAACACCGATCTTCCAAACATTGATCTTTTGAATCCAGCTTTGTTTAAATGGTTTAAAATAGTTTTTAATGGTCGATTTATAGCTTCTAGGCGATGTTACGACTGCTAACAGCCGGTCAACATCGATCATTTCTCCGCTTTTATCGTTATTTTCGACAGTTTTTCGAATGGATTTATTTTCCCCCTATCTAATACATAACCGAATTGGCTTATATCTGGTATTTTGTACTATTCCACATTTAGATGGGTAGTTTATTGTTAACTTATATATTCTTGATCAGCGGAAAATTCTACGACGGTTTATACACGTCAGTTTGTATGTCCGTTTACTCTAGCCTCTAATTAAATTGAGATAGATCGCCAACATTTTTCATAGAGTTGTCTTTTGTCTGCAGGCAGGTCAAGTTCTAAGATGGGATATATCGGTCCACGTTTAGGCATAGCTCCCATATGAGGGTACCCCCCAATTTTCGGTTGAGGTTCCTGAGCGTGTTTTTCAACCGAATTCGCTGAAATTTGGTACTTTGAGCTCTTATTGGGAAGCAAATCTCCCTACTAAAAATTATAAATATAGGTCAATTTTTTCTGGTACCCCCCATATAACGGTACCCCCAATTTTCGGTATTTTAAGGTTCTTGAGCGCGGTTTTCAACCAAATTCGCTGAAATTTGGTACTTTGAGCTCTTGTTTATATTAAAATGGTTATCTGATTTGTTCCGCGTTTTGAGTTTGTTCCTAAGACTCTGATGTAATCATTTCACCTGCAGAGGATATCGAGATAAAAAAGTAGAACTTAAGGTTCGATAATGAACTATAACCCGCATTTAGACCTAGTCCCTGTATGAAGGTTCTAGAAGAAGTGGACCGATATTCCCCATCTTCGAATTTGAACTAAGATTGGAAGAAATAATAAGATGGACAAAGTTTTAATGAAATCTAAATTTTTTGAAACGTATTTTGTCCAAAGAAACATGGGGTCTAGAACCAATATTTCGATTTGCCACAGTGTATAATTATCCATTAAAAATTACGGAATTTTGTATTAAGGTTTACATAATCCCTTTTTAGAAATGTCTTTATAGGTCCACTTTTTGGTATGTTCCCTATATTTTAATTTCTAGTACCTGTCAGTATATCTATGGTGGAGGGTATCTAAAGTTCGGCCCGGCCGAACTTAACGCTTTTTCACTTGTTCTTTATTAGGATTTTGGTGCGCGATTTTCGATCGGGAGTTTGGGTACGGTTTTAAGCCGAAATGGTTGTAATTTGGTATTTTAGATTCTCATACGAAAGTTCTCTCTCCTAAAAATTATGAATATAGGTTCACTTTTTTAAATAGCCCACATATAACGGTACTAAAAATATCCGCATCTTGAGGTACGAAAGTTCTCTCTCCTAAAAATTTTCAATATAGGTCCACTTTTTTAACTGTACTAAAAATATCCGCATCTTGAGGTTTGTAGACAACTTTTTCAATCGAATTGACTGAAATTTGGTGTTGGATTCTAATTGGATGCCAAATCGTCCTGCCAAAAATCAATATCAATATTTGTCGAACATTTTTGGTAGCCCTAAATATTTGGTATCCCTAGCAAATATTATTAATATTCGGCCTCTTTTTGGGGAGAATTCCCATATAACACTTTTTATACCATTCTCCACATTCTTTTACAGAATATTATGGTTTTGTGCATATGTTTGTACCAGGTAATTGGAAACGAGATAGACACATGGTTCCTTTTGAGAATATGCATAGAATCACTTTCTGAGTCGATTTATGCATGTCCGTCTGTCTATGTATTCTTGCGAACAAAGAACAGGTCGCATTTATGATCGGATTTGGATGGCCAGGGACGAACCCTATTTAAATTGGAGGAAACCGGTTCAGTTTCGTAGACATTGGTGTAGATGAAGACATATTATTTGGTCTGTCAAATTTGACTATTAATCAAATTTGTACGTTAATATTGTTTCTGTTTTTAGTTCTAATCGGTATTCTTATTAGAAAACAATTAAATGCGATTAAAGTAGTTTCTGAAAATATAAATGTTTATAGATGGTTTTATATATATATATGGTTTTATATATATATATATATATATATATGTTTGTGTGAGTATATTTCGAATAACAAGTATGCACATGAGTACATGTCCACATACGCATATTCATATTTATTTTTGCATATTTTTCTGCATAAACAAATATGTGTTAACTGTTGTTCTGTTGCCGTTGTTTACAGAACATAAAACCATTGTGTATATATTTTTTTTTATTTTATTTTTTTAAATTAAAATCAACATGTATCTGGAACGGACATATCAGCCACACCATCGACTTGATAATAACAAAAAAACATTTTAATCAATTACAAAAATATATAGATGAAATATATATGTTACTAGCTGGACCCGTGGCACTTTGCTGCCCCTACCAAAGGCCATAATATGGTAATTTTTAAGATGGAATGTGTAACTGACTTAGAATTTTTAAACGTATAGCATTATTGCTATGAGAAAAAAAGCGTAACTCCAGTTGCAGTGCATACCAACATAGCGCAAATATTCCAAATTCGAGTTATCAAAATATTGTGATTTCTGGAGGAGTGTGTAAAAGAAAATAACATCCCAAAATGTCCACGGTAATATATATACTGAATAAATTTTTCAAAAGAACATCCAAGAAAGCGAGTAACATATTCCGACACGTGATTGTCACTACGTAGATTATAAATAAAGCGTGTTAACATGCAAATCAATGGATCCCGAATACACTCCAAGTCCATATAAGAGCAGCGACATTAACAGAGCATTTTCCAGTATTAACTTTACACATTGCGTTAAATATAAATTAGATGCAAAAATGCTACGCAAAGTGTTCCATTCGTTCCCCGCTAAAACAGTTGCTGTGCAACAATAATTTTGCACTGATCTAGGAATATATTGAAGGATGTGGGATTATGATTATTATAACAAAATCCCAAAGCTTTTGGTTTGAAAAAATTTACATTAAAATAATGCACAGAACGCAGTGCATAAAACGACTTAGATGGGTGTTTTTTATCTTCTATTAAAGTAGAAGTATCCATTGAAAAACAGTAATAGGATCAGCGAATAAAAATTAAAGGTGTATCTAAATTTATCATATCCCAGTCTCCGACTTTTAACGTGCCTTCTAGATGATCAAAGGATTTATAATTAAAATTCACACTATTTTTAAGGCAAATAACATTTTTCCAAAGTAAACATGTTTTCACAAACTGCAAAAAAACAGTAAGGAAAACAGTAAATTCGGACTGGGCCGACTATGTGATACCCTACATTGACATGAAATTGAACGAACTTAAATATGTGAAATTTATCTATATCTAAACCGATTAACATCAGTCCCTACACATGTCATTCTGCAACCTATGCTAAATTTTGTAAATCGATTTAAAGCAAACTTGACACACGCTATTTGGTATGTTGCTCGGTTTAAAATTTAATCTCAATCAGACATTCTTTGATTACATGGCGTACATTTACCATGAACCGAATTCAAGGAAACTTACGAAAGATTAATTTATATCGGACGAACTTATATATGGAAGCTACATCTAAATCTGAACCGATTTTCACAAAACTTTGCTAGACTATTCTAGACTTAATTCAGTACGCTATGCCAAAATTCGTGCAAATCGTTTATATAGATGCTTTTGTGCACCATTTACATAAAACCGGACGAAAATATATATGAAATGTATATGGCTTTGGTGTACCATTTACCTAAAATCGGTCGAAACTATATATGGGAGCTATATCTAATTTTCCCGAAACTTAGCATACATCATTCTTGACCTAATTTAGTAGGCTATACCAAATTTCGTGCAAATCGAAAGATATATAGAGACCATTTACATTAAATCGGACAAAAATATATATGGGAGCTATATCTAAATCTGAACAGATTTTCATGAAACTTAGCACACTCATTCTAGACTTAATTCATTACGCTATGCCAAAATTCGTGCAAATCGAATGATTTTCATGGACTTTCGATTTTTACGAAACTTAGCACACATCATTCTAGTCATAATTCAGAACGATATGTCAAAATCTATCTAAATCTGAATCGATTTTCACGAAACTTAGCACACATCATTCTAGTCTTAATTCAGTACGCTATGCCAAAATTCATGCAAATCGAATGATATATAGCGACTTTGGTGTACCAATTACCTAAAATCGGGCGAAACTATATATGAGAGCTATATCTAAATCTGAAGTGATTTTCACGAAACTTAGCACACATCATTCCTAATTCAGTAGGCTATACCAAATTTCGTGCAAATCGAAAGATATATAGGAGCTGTGCCAAATTTCATCCAATTCGGATTATAAATGCGGCCTGTACTTTGTTTACAATTTAGCACTAACAGACGGACATACGGACGAACGGACATGCATAAATCGACTCAGAAAATGATTCTATGCATATTCT